>NW_019942531.1:276319-319782 GCF_002910315.2 Salvelinus sp. IW2-2015 | reverse complement strand
AGCCGGGCGGACAACTACAGTAATTCGTCGCACATGCATGCATCACGTTTTGAGCTATTGGGCGGAGTAATCAATGAATACAATGTAGCTATTCAAACGTAACCGCACAGTTACAATTTTTAAAAGTAATTTTAATAGAATGTAAGCTAACTTGCACACCATAAACTTAGCTTTATTTATTTACTTTTTCTGCTCTTTTGCACACCAGTATCTCTTCTTGCACATGATCATCTGATGATTTATCACTCCAGTGTTAATTCTCTAAATTGTAATTATTCGATTTATTACCTACCTCATGCCTTTTGCACACATTGTATATAGATTCTCTTTTTTTTCTACCATGTTATTGACTTGTTTATTGTTTACTCCATGTGTAACTCTGTGTTGTCTGCTTACTCACACTGCTATGCTTTATCTTGGCCAGGTCGCAGTTGCAAATGAGAACTTGTTCTCAACTAGCCTACCTGGTTAAATAAAGGTGAAATAAAAATAAAAATAAAAACTGCGCACTCAGCAGCCAGCAAAACACTGGGGCGTATTCATTACAGAAACCGTTTACTGTAAGAACCAAACGGAAGCAAACAGAGCCAAAACCAGAGTTTATATTGGACAAATTAATTGAGGTCCCTCCCCGTTTCGTTCCGTTGACTCCCGTTTAAGAAACGTTTTGCAACAGAATCGGTGTAAAGAATATGCCCCTGGTCAGGAAGTTTAGAATGTACTCAATATACAGTAGCTAGCTTCCACAGCTTATATGTTCTCAGCTGTCGTAGTAAAAACATGTGTTTGTGCAATTCACAATGAACGAATGACACAATTCAACACCAGCAGTCGTTAACGAATGTGTAGCTTCTCCAATTAGGAGTTTCTAAGTTCCTAACCTGATGCCACCAAAACGGAGTGAAAGAAAGGTACTATTTGAACATAGCCCGATAAGAACACTTGTTTTTTCTGTTTTAAAATGCTTTGTTACTATGTGCCCTAATGAACACGATCCAGTGTCCTGTTCCTTTGTGGAATGACTCTGAGCTATTGGCTGACGAACAGTGTTCTGTTCCAGGGCCAAGTTCGAGGACCTGTATGCCAACCTGCTGAGAGCGAGCGTGTGTGTTCCTCTGGTGGCATTAATGGAACAGGCCCAGTTGCAGTTTGGAGACATTACAGCAGTGGAGGTCGTGGGAGGAGCCACCCACATCTCCGCTATGAAAACACAGATCCGCAAGTTCTTAAAAAGGTAATTCAGCACTACATTCAAAGCAGATGAGGCAGATGCCAATGGTTGTGCCCTACAGGTCAGATATACACTATATATACAAAAGTATGTGGACACCCACATTTCTGCTCTGGTCAACATTAAGTGCTGTTATTATGAAGTGGAAACGTATAGAAGCAACAACGGCTAAGCCACGAAGTGGTAGGCCACACAAGCTCACAGAACGTCCTCGGTTGCAACACTCACTACCATGTTCCAAACTGTCTCTGGAAGCAACGTCAGCTCAAGAACTATCAGTCGGGAGCTTCATGTAATGGGTTTCCATGGCCAAGCAGCCGCACACAAGCCTAAGCTCACCATGCGCAATGCAAAGCGTCACCTGGAGTGGCTCTGCCAATGGAGCAGTGGAAATGTGTTGTCTGTAGTGATGAATCACGCTTAACACTAAACATACAATAACATTCTTGTCACGTCCTGACCAGAGTTCTTATGTGTTGTGCTTGTTTTAGTGTTGGTCAGGACGTGAGCTGGGTGGGCATTCTATGTTGTGTGTCTAGTTTGTCTGTTTCTGTGTTCAGCCTAATATGGTTCTCAATCAGAGGCAGCTGTCAATCGTTGTCCCTGATTGAGAATCATATATAGGTGGCTTGTTTTGTTTTGGGGATTTGTGGGTGGTTGTTTCCTGTGTCAGTGTTTGTGCCACACGGGACTGTGAAGGTTAGTACGTTTGTTGTTTTGTATTCTTGTCTAGTTTTCTTGTCATTAAATCATGGAAACTTACCACGCTGTACATTGGTCCTCCGATCCTTCTCGCCTCTCCTCGTCCGATGAGGAGGACGAAATAGACTGCCGTTACAATTCTAGACGATTCTGTGCTTCCAACTTTGAGGCAACAGTTTGTGGAAGGCCTTTTCCTGTTTCAGCATGAAAATACCCCCATGCACAAAGCGAGGTTCATACAGAAATGGTTTGTCGAGATTGGTGTTGAAGAACTTGACTGGCCTGCACAGAGCCCTGACCTCAACCCCATCGAACACCTTTGGGATGAATTGGAACGCCGACTGCGAGCCAGACCTAATGGCCCAACATCAGTGCCCGACCTCTCACTACTGCTATTGTGGCTGAATGAAAGCAAGTCTCTGCAGCAATTTTAAAGCATCTAGTGGAAAGCCTTCTCCATATTAATGCCCATGATTGTGGAATGAGATGTTCGACGAGCATGTGTCCACATACTTTTGGTCATGTAGAGTATACTGAACAAAAATATAAACGCAACATGCAACAATTTCAATGATTTGAGTTACAGTCCAGATAACCATTTGGGAGCCAGGCCCAGCCAATCAGAATGAGTTTTTCCCCACAAAAGGGCTTTATTACAGACAGAACTACTCCTCAGTCTCATCAACTGCCCAGGTGTCTGGCCTCAGACGATCCCGCAAGTGAAGTAGCCGAATGTGGAGGTCGTGGGCTGACATGGTAACACGTGGTCTGCGGTTGTGAGGCCGGTTGGACGTACTGCCAAATTCTCTAAAACGACATTGGAGGTGGCTTATGGTAGAGAAATGAGCATTCAATCATCTGGCAACACCTCTGGTGAACATTCCTGCAATCAGCATGTCAACTGCCCGCTCCCTCAAAACTTGAGACATCTTTGGCATTGTGTTGTGTGACAAAACTGCACATTTTGGAGGGGCCTTTTTTTGTCCCCTGCACAATTTGCACCTGTGTAATGATCATGCTGTTTTATCAGCTTCTTGATATGCCACACCTGTCAGGTGGATGGATTATCTTGGAGAAATGAGAAATGCTCACGGGGGATGTAAAGAAATGTTGCCAATTTTTTTAGATTAATATGCTTTTTGTGCGTTTGGAACATTTCTGGGATCTTTTATATAAGCTCATGAAACATGGGACCAACACTTTACATGTTGCGCAAAACATTTCAGTGCCTCCCATCTTGACTGTGCAAAGAAACATTTAAGTTTTGAAATTGTGCAGATTTACAGCTAATTTCCTGCAAATCTACCCAATGTGTCATGGTTTGGAGAGGCATTTTTGCAGTTTCTAAGCTAATTTCAGTTAACTCTACACATTTATGTAATGACATGTCATTTTAATATGATATCTGAGTGAGAACTTAATCAATGTGGACCCACTGGAGATCAAGGCCCCTGGGCCCGGTCGGTATTCGGCCATGATTACTACAAGTTTAGATAGCTGGCTAAACTAAACAATTAACTTCCGGCGCCGACAGAGATGGCCGCCTCGCTTCGCGTTCCTAGGAAACTATGCAGTATTTTGTTTTTTTACGTGTTATTTCTTACATTGGTACCCCAGGTAATCTTAGGATTCATTACATACAGTCGGGAGGAACTACTGAATATAAGAGCAACGTCAACTCACTATCATTACGACCAGGAATATGACTCTCCCGAAGCGGATCCTGTGTTTTGCCTTCCACCCAGTACACTGGATCGGATCCCAGCCGGCGACCCTAAACAACGACGCCGTAAAAGGGGCAAATGAAGCGGTCTTCTGGTCAGGCTCCGGAGAAGGGCACACCGTGCTCCACTCCCTAGCATTCTACTCGCCAATGTCCAGTCTCTTGACAACAAGGTTGATGAAATCCGAGCAAGGGTAGCTTTCCAGAGAGATATCAAAGACTGTAACGTTCTTTGCTTCACGGAAACATGGCTCACTCGAGAGACGCTAACGGAGTCGGTGCAGCCAGCTGGTTTCTTCACGCATCGCACCGACAGAAACAAACATCTTTCCGGTAAGAAGAGGGGCGGGGGGTATGCCTTATGATTAACGAGATGTGGTGTGATCATAACAACATACAGGAACTCAAGTCCTTCTGTTCACCTGACCTAGAATTCCTCACAATCAAATGTCGACCGCATTATCTACCAAGGGAATTCTCTTCGATTATAATCACAGCCGTATATATTCCCCCTCAAGCAGACACATCGATGGCCCTGAACGAACTTTATCTGACTTTATGTAAACTGGAAACCACACACCCTGAGGCTGCATTCATCGTAGCTGGGGATTTTAACAAGGCTAATCTGAAAACAAAACTCCCTAAATTCTATCAGCATATCAACTGTGCTACCAGGGCTGGTAAAACCCTAGATCATTGTTATTCTAACTTCCGCGATGCATATAAGGCCCTCCCCCGCCCTCCTTTCGGAAAAGCTGACCACGACTCCATTTTGTTGCTTCCAGCCTACAAACAGAAACTAAAACAAGAAGTTCCCGCACTCAGGTCTGTTCAAAGCTGGTCCGACCAATCTGATTCCACGCTTCAAGACTGCTTCGATCAGGTGGATTGGGATATGTTCCGCATTGCGTCCAACAACAACATTGACGAATACGCTGAATCGGTGAGCGAGTTCATTAGAAAGTGCATCAGCGACGTAATACCCACAGCAAAGATAAAAACATTCCCAAACCAGAAACCGTGGATTGATGGCAGCATTCGCGCAAAACTGAAAGCGCGAACCACTGCTTTTAACCAGGGCAAGGTGACCGGAAACATGACGAATACAAACAGTGTAGCTATTCCCTCCACAAGCAATCAAACAAGCTAAGTGCAGTATAGAGACAAAGTAGAGTCCGAATTCAACAGCTCAGACACAAGAGGTATGTGGCAGGGTCTACAGTCAATCACGGATTACAAAAAGAAAACCAGCCCAGTCGCGGACCAGGATGTCTTGCTCCCAGACAGACTAAATAACTTTTTTGCTCGCTTGAGGACAAAACAGTGCCACTGACACGGCCCGCAACCAAAACCTGCGGGCTCTCCTTCACTGCAGCCGAGGTGAGTAAAACATTTAAACGTGTTAACCCTCGCAAGGCTGCAGGCCCAGATGGCATTCCCAGCCGCGTCCTCAGAGCATGCGCAGACCAGCTGGCTGGTGTGTTTACGGACATATTCAATCAATCCTTATCCCAGTCTGCTGTTCCCACATGCTTCAAGAGGGCCATCATTGTTCCTGTTCCCAAGAAAGCTAAGGTAACTAACCAATCAGGAAATGTCGCAGTCATTCCGCCTGTTCAAGGGGTGCCGACAGGGTGCCCTATTTCGCCTGCTTCTTCGCTATAGCCATGGAACCCCTTGCTACTCGCATTCGGGCATGTGCCGATATAGCTTCTGTTAAAATAAAAGACACACAGCACAACATTTCCCTATATGACGACGATGTTCTTTTGTTTTTGTCCAAGCCTAAAACTTCTATTCCACCCTTACTTAACTTGATAAACACATTCGGCTCCTTCTCTGGCTACAAGATAAACTGGCAAAAAAGTGAGTTGATGCCAATATCACGGCCTGTGGATATGCAATTTCTGCAATCTACCCCGTTTAGAACAGTAAGGGACAAGTTCACAAGCCTTGGCATTGTAGTGACAAAGACCTTGATCAGCTATTGAAAGAGATTGGGACATGAAAATATATCAGCTTAAACAAAATATAGATTTTTGGAAAACTCTGCCTATTTCCTTGGTTGGTCGTATAAACGCTATTAAATGGTTGTCCTACCCAGGTTTACCTCTTCCAATGTCTACCCAATTTCATACCACAAAGCTATTTTAAGAAACTGGATTCAATAGTAACTCCATTTTTATGGGATAACAGGCAGCCAGAATTTCAAAGAAGCATTTATGCAAGTACAAGATAGAGGGCCTTCCTCACTTCCTCACTTCAACCTGTATTATTGGGCTGCTAATCTGAACATTGTGTCTTTCTGGAGGGAAAGTTTCCCTGCGATGAGACAGAAGAATATGCCTTCATGGCTTTTGATCGAGCAGGCCTCCTGTCAACGTTCTCACTCCCTGCACTTGTTAATAGCCCATCATATGTGACAAAACCCACTTATGACTCCAATCCAGTCATTTGTCATACGCTTAGGATCTGGAAACAGATTAGGGATTTTCTTAACATACCCACTGTTTACATAGACAGCCCGATTAGCCTGAATCATGCTTTCCACCCTGCATTGGATGATGTGGTGTTTTCACAGTGGAGGGAGAAGGGGCTCACAACAATTGGTATTCTATACATAGATGGTCAGTTAGCTTCATTTCAACAATTACAGGCAAAGTTCAACATGCCAACAACACATTTTTTATCCTCCAACAGGAATTTCTTAAGGACACATATCCCAGTATGGCATGAAGCCAAATAGTCCTACATTAGATAGTTTGATCCTTGTCAAACCCCATTCAAAGCGGTCCAATGATGTGCTACAGGCCCATATATGAGGTATCCACAGACACCATTAAAAGGGCTTGGGAAAAGAATTGTTTCAGAATTCTCAAATGAGACTGGATAGAAGCTCTCAGGAATATAAACCACAGTTCAGTGAATGCCAGACACAACCTTGTACAGTTTAAGGTGATACACAGGTTACACTACTCAAAAGTAAAACTGCATAAAATATTCCCGGACACCTCACCACTGTGTGAGAGGTGCAAGCAGGAGGAGGGCGTTGACCCACTTATTCTGGACATGCCCTATGGTACATGCTTACTGGGCTCTCATTTTTGATTACTTATCTAAGGCCTTTGATAGAGAGTTCTAGCCCCAGACCCATTGATCGCTCTGTTTGGTACAGTTGATGGGAATAACCAGGAAGGAAAGCTGTCTCTCTTGTACTCTATTAGCCAAAAGGCTCATATTGCAATTTTGGAAATTGGAGACTGTACTTACCTTTGAAATGTGGTTACGGGATTTAGGGAATGTAATACATATGGAAATATCATACAACACCTCCAATAGAAGTCCATTGTTTTACAAATATGGCAGCCGATACTGGATAAATGGTCTAGTCCCGCTTCATAACTGGCTGACGATCTGCTGCTACTCTGTGTGTACTACACTCAATATTTACTTTTGGCTTAACTACACTGCTTGTAATGACTATATGCTGTCTTCTTATACATGTACCACCTAATAGGATTTTGTTTTATTTTGTGTATGTGTGAGTTAACTTTGTTTTGTCCTCTAAATTGGCCATCCCATTCAACAGTACAATGAATGTCATTGTTTGTATTGCTGTCTTTTTTACTTTATTTTTATTGGAAAATAATAAACATATTATAAAAAAAAGAAGAGGCCACCATTGTTCCTGTTCCCAAGAAAGCTAAGGTAACTGAGCTAAACGACTACCGCCCCGTAGCACTCACTTCCGTCATCATGAAGTGCTTTGAGAGACTAGTCAAGGACCATATCACCTCCACCCTACCTGACACCCTAGACCCACTCCAATTTGCTTACCGACCCAATAGGTCCACAGATGACGCAATCGCAACCACACTGCACACTGCCCTAACCCATCTGGACAAGAGGAATACCTATGTGAGAATGCTGTTCATCGACTACAGCTCAGCATTACCTCATAGTACCTCCAAACTCGTCATCAGCTCGAGACCCTGGGTCTCGACCCCGCCCTGTGCAACTGGGTACTGGACTTCCTGACGGCCGCCCCCAGTGGTGAGGGTAGGTAACAACATCTCCACCCGTTGATCCTCAACACTGGGGCCCACAAGGGTGCGTTCTGAGCCCTCTCCTGTACTCCCTGTTCACCCACAACTGCGTGGCCATGCACGCCTCCAACTCAATCATCAAGTTTGCGAACGACACTACAGTGGTAGGCTTGATTACCAACAACGACGAGACGGCCTACAGGGAGGAGGTGAGGGCCCTCGGAGTGTGGTGTCAGGAAAATAACCTCAAACTCAACGTCAACAAAACAAAGGAGATGATTGTGGACTTCAGGAAACTGCAGAGGGAGCACCCCCCTATCCACATCGACGGGACAGTAGTGGAGAGGGTAGTAAGTTTTAAGTTCCTCGGCGTACACATCACGGACAAACTGAATTGGTCCACCCACACAGACAGCGTTGTGAAGAAGGCGCAGCAGCGCCTCTTCAACCTCAGGAGGCTGAAAGAAATTTGGCTTGTCACCAAAAGCACTCACAAACTTTTACAGATAAACAATCGAGAGCATCCTGTGGGCTGTATCACCGCCTGGTACGGCAACTGCTCCGCACACAACCGTAAGGCTCTCCAGAGGGTAGTGAGGTCTGCACAACGCATCACCGGGGGCAAACTACCTGCCCTCCAGGATACCTACACCACCCGATGTCACAGGAAGGCCATAAAGATCATCAAGGACAACAACCACCCGAGCCACTTCCTGTTCACCCGCTATCATCCAGAAGGCGAGGTCAGTACAGGTGCATCAAAGCAGGGCACGAGAGACTGAAAAACAGCTTCTTTCTCAAGGCCATCAGACTGTTAAACAGTCACCACTAACATTTAGTGGCTGCTGCCAACATACTGACTCAACTCCAGCCACTTTAATAATGGGAATTGATGGAAATTTATGTAAAAATATATCACTAGCCACTTTAAACAATGCCACTTAATATAATGTTTACATACCCTACATTACTCATCTCATATGTATATACTGTACTCTATATCATCTACTGCATCTTGCCATCTTTATGTAATACATGTATCACTAGCCACTTTAAACTATGCCACTTTAAGTTTATATACCCTACATTACTCATCTCATATGTATATACTGTACTCTATACCATCTACTGCATCTTGCCTATGCCGTTCTGTACCATCACTCATTTATATATATTTATGTACATATTCTTTATCCCTTTACACTTGTGTGTATAAGGTAGTAGTTGTGGAATTGTTAGGTTAGATTACTCGTTGGTTATTACTGCATTGTCGGAACTAGAAGCACAAGCATTTCGCTACACTCGCATTAACATCTGCTAACTATGTGTATGTGACAAATAACATTTGATTTGATTTGAATCTAAAAATTGTTAGCTGACATGGCTAATTGAATGACTGTCAGTGACTAACATAATAAGAGAAACCCCGTTGATGGAGAACCACATTTCGAAATTGCACCTTGTTTAGTAAATTGAGAGCCAGACTGAGTAAAAAGTAAAATAATTTAAGAGTACTTTTTGGGGGGTTGGGGCCCCCCTAGCGGCTGGGGAACTGGCCCTGATTGCTAGACAGACATTTTCATGTCTTGAGAAAGATTTTCTAGCCGATTTAAGTCAAAACTGTAACTAGGCCACTCAGGAACATTCAATGTTGTCTTGGTAAGCAAATCCTCTATATATTTGGCCTTGAGTTTTAAGTTATTGTCCTGCTGAAAGGTGAATTTGTCTCCCAGTGTCTGTTGGACAGTAGACAACCACAATTTCCTCTAGGATTTTGCCTGTGCTTAGCTCGATTCCATTTATTTTATCCTAAAAAACTCCCTAGTCCTTGCTGATGACAAGTATATCCATAACATGATGCAGCCACCACCATGCTTGAAGATATGAAGAGTTGTACTCAGTGTTGTTGTGTTGTGTTAGATTTGCTCCAAACATAAGGTGTTGTATTCAGGACAAAAAGTGAATTTCTTTGCCACATTTTTTGCAGTATTACTTTAGTGCCTTATTGCAAACAGGATGCATGTTTTGGAATAATTTTATTCTGTACAGACTTCCTTCTTTTCACTCTGTCATTTAGGTTAGTATTGTGGCGTAAATACAATGTTGTTGATCCATCCTCAGTTTTCTCCTATCACAGCCATTAAACTCTGTAACTGTTTTAAAGTCACCATTGGCCTCAATCCCTGAGCGGTTTCCTTCCTCTCCAGCAACTGAGTTAGGAAGGACGCCTGTATATTTGTTGTGACTGGGTGTATTGATACACCATCCAAAGCGTAATTAATAACTTCACCATGCGAGGACAGTCAGGACAGCTTTTTTTTAAACTCCTGAACGTATTTACGCTTGACATAACAAAGGTGTTGAGTACTTATTGACTCAAGACATGACAAAACATTCCACTTAGACATTGTGTGTTATGGTGTGCAGATCATTGGCACAAAATCTCAATTTAATCCATTTGAAATTCAGGCTGTAACACAACAAAATGTGGAAAGAGTCAAGGGGTGTGAATACTTTCTGTAGGCACTGTATCTGGAAAGGCTGCAGGTCCCTTAAGGGTCACTTCTGGTTGTTAGCCCTTCTTTTCTTTGGAGTGTGCTATGCTCTCTCCGGCAGTTAGTGTGCGACTTCTCCATCACTGATGTCATCCCTTTCGCGAGATCGCTCTCCTTGAGCACTGAGGGTGATGAGACAACATTGTAAGCAAGAACTTCACTGGGGCTACACAGAAACACATATCCATGTCTCTAAATGTCTCTACATATGATTGGTTTGATTAATTAAATGCGTTTGTTTTACCTGCTCCATATGGTACAGATTCAGAAATTGTTAGTTGGAATTTAGCTAAATCTGTTTCTAACAGATGCTGGTATTTATTATTTTAATCTCCAAATATCATGAGGTGCTTTGAAAAAACGATCCCCTTCCTTTCTCCAAAGTGACAAAAAATATCTTTGTTAGATATAAATACTGAATTTCTTTTTGCATGGATTCCGCAATGCTATTTCTTGTCCTGGAATCCTGCTTAGCAGACCGGTGGAAGCCTGCTTGACAGAGCCACTAAGCTGCTAGCCATCAACAAAGTTAGTCCCAGATTAATTTTGCATGGAGCCCTTTTTGTCTGGAGAAGTAAATGAACGGTTCCAGCACTGTAGGAGCTGTTTCTACTATGCTTTGTTTCGGGACAAACTGGATCACTCTGAGTTCCAATGCAGCAATTATTAACTTGCCGAGGATTATAGGATTGAAGTGGATTCCTTGATCAAGCAGGTCACCAGCCTACGAAAGAAACTGGGGAAAACACAGAGTGGAGTGTTGACCTTTTCTACGCCGGTGGCTGGACGGCGTTCACGCTTGTTGGATGCATCTCTCGCCTTGTCGTTTGTCGTTATCCAACTGGCTGGTGTTGCCCAGAGTTCGTTCGCCAGTGGAGCCATCTCCTGCCTCTCCTACCCCATCTGATAGCAGAGTCGAAGAAGCACAGCAAGAGAAGCATGCAACCATCAACGATGGTTGCATGTCACGAGCCGTGGAAGCGGAAGACAGCAGCCTCCCACAAAGCAGGCTACACTCCCAACGAGAGGCCCGGAGCGGATACAAACAAAGAATATATTCTCTGCCCTGGAGCCTTATCTTCCTGCACATTCGTCGCTGCAGGTACCTGTGTCTACGGCCGCTGTGCCTACTCCTTCCCCTATGATTTCAAAGTCGACTTCGGCAACCTTCCGCCCCTATTCTGTATTGAGCCGAGCTCTGTCATCTGTAGGAGGCCTGCACCAGGCGCCAGGAGCTACGGGCTCAAGTTATCCTGCCTCTCGCCCGTCCTTAAAGGGTTCTATGAATCCTATGAAACGTAGGAGATTTAGGGCAGCTCCATTGTAAGAAATGTCACTGTTTCTGGTGCAAAAACAGTGTCCTATCCCGGAGCTGGAGTAAATTACATTACTAAGCTGCTCCTGAATGTTCTATGCCAGGACATGGTAATCAATTCTATCATAGTTCATGTGGGTTTTAATGACATTATGAAGGGCAGCTCTGAACAGTTGAAACTGGATTTTAAAGCACTATCATGACGCTAGCCCTTTCAGTGAATTGGCTAGCAGAGATGTGAACAACCCCCCCTCTCCTGTTAGGAAGCAGTTTTACGACTTTACAACCATGTTGTCTCCCTGACCATGCCGTATAGGAGAGAGAGGGTCACAGTAGAACAAAGGAACTCTCCCGCCAAATTCTACTATATCCCAGAATTTGAGAATTTAACAATATTCCTATTTTGGAAACGGTCAGTGGAGAAGCCAGCTACAACCCGGTCCATTTTATTTCACGTTTGTGACCTCATGAAAGACAATACAGCCACATTACCCTAACTCTGTTTATACAGGTTCCTCAGTTATGAGGCTTGCATCTAATTATTGTATAAAATGAATGAGTAAAGATGAAACTATTTGCGAAATGATATAATGTGATATTAACTTTTAAAATTATAAAATTGTCTTCCTGTAAAGTTTAACTAAGTCAGTAGCCATGCCCAAGTGAGTAGACATTGATTGGAAATAATGAACCAACCCCTTTTCTACATTTCTATAAAAGCCCCTGTGACCCAAAGTCCCCTAAGTTCCAAATAACGGGAGGACTTGTCCTCCACGTTGAAAATGGCTCATTTCAACTCTACAGACCAGGAAACGTGAGCGCTTGCTCCACATGTGAAATGGTATGAACTCTGAACTATTGATCACCTAAAGAAGAGTGCATATTAAACTAGCATATATCAGACTTATGGTGGAAATTACAAGGTTATGTTATAATACTTTTATTGCATCAAATGGTTGTTTTATGCAACAGAATAAGGGTTTTTTAGAACGCTCATATGTGTGTGGATGGCCCTCTGGGAGATAACGCTGACAAGAGATTTATGATGTCTTTTGGGTAATAAAACCTAAAGAGATCGCATTCCAGAGCATGAGTTAATGTTTCTGTTCTATAAGGTACCAGAGAGAGATGACCCCAGGGCCAGACCCTGGTTTCTACACAAAGATAACTGTTTTTACAGTAGATACTGTCTGCTGTGAATTATAAGTATCTTTCATACAATCTTAACCTTGTGACCCATTCTATACATCTGTTGTTCGTCATGTAGGTTGAAAGGGGTGTATCTTGGCTATAAAAGACCTCTGTACTTTTGTCTCGGGGCTCTCAACGAATCATCTGAGGGTGATTCGTCCACCAGCCATCATTATCGTAGAGCACTCAATCGATTCACTTTACATGTGTGCGTTGTATTGACCTGCTCCCTTATAAATAAGTGAATACAGATTTAGTTTAAGTATAACTCTGACTTGTGTGATAAGTTTGTCTCTCCTCATTTGATAGTAAAGAAATTAACCACCACATTTGGCGACAGGGATGGGATGTGAATCTTCACTTGGTGACCACTCCTGATGACCTGGGTAAATCGTGCACGAGGGATCGCTCAAACTTGGGAACTCAGGGAGACCACACTTCGGGAACGAAGCAGATGGATCCACCTTTGATCTGAGAGGCAGCGAGCCGAGTGGATACCACATATCAAACGTAGTTTTTTTTTAAAGAAAGAGGTGAATGAAACACGCTTATTTGCGTTAAGAAAAGCCTCTGTTACGTATGCCCTGAGTGTGTATTCCTGTGTCAGGTTAAAATATTGTCAAAAAACAACTAATTGATTAGGTATGTTTGGGAATAGCATTGTGTGACTGTGATATGAGAGTTGTGTGAATGTGGAAATGAGTCTTAATCTGAAGTTTGGATAGTAACATATAGAAATATGCTTAATCAGATGATTGAAATTTTGATAATAAGCTTTGATATAACGTTATCTTGGGGTTCCGTTCCTTCACTGCCCATCATAGAATATCACAGGGTGGTATTGAGAGCGGGATGATATTTTAGAGAGCAGCTAAAGGTCTATAGTTCCTGGGAGGCTTGATTTTGCCGTGGTCTCTGGGAGGTTAGAGAACCGTTGACGATCCCATGACGTGCCGGTCATTGTCCGGGAAACAAAAGTGTTTTTTTTTGTTCCGCTGGGAGTATGTTTGGAGAGCTGCTTCGTAGCTGTGGAGAGTCCTTGAAAAAGCAAATTGATTGGTTGTCGTGAGTACCTAAGAATTTCTTACGTTTTATATGGATTCTGTAAAGATATGAAAATATGATGAATTGTATGTGTATAATCGATTACTAGAGATTTGATCAAGTAATACTGGGAATATAATTAGATACATAGACGTACGTAGGTTTTGAGTTGGTATCTTTAATGGACAATTTGATAAAGATGAGGTTTAAGCATTATTAAACTATCTACAAAGTCTGGGCAATTGTCTCAGAAACTGATTGGAGGGTGTCCACTTTTGGTTAACTTACCCTAAATAGATAACTATAACACGCGTATTGTATTTTCTCCATCCGGGTACTAAATTTGAAATAAAACTGCCCTTATGGCCTGAAAATGCATTTTCCCCCCCCCCCTTCCCAGTATAAGAAGAGTTGATAGATTTATTGAATAAACCTTTTTCCATAAAGTTAGAGCAAATTAAGATGGAATCTCGACCTAATTTATAACGTCGTACAAAGTCTAGGGTATCCATTAAACTAATTATCATTGTGCGATTAATGTGATGTAGTAAAGTAAATGGAATACGTTGCATGAGAACATAATCTGCTTTTATTAAAAAGCGCAAAATCTGTTTCCTAGTCAATGAATGTTGATTATGGATTGACTGATGTATTTTATCAATTTGGCGTGTTACAAGTTATTTTTAAAGTCTTGGACATTTCATAAATGTGAAGCTGGAAGAGAAAGTTGTCAAGTTTGTTTTTAACCGTGCGATAGAGGTAAACGCAGAGATCACGTCTCAAACAACTTTTTATTAAATGCCTGGGATCAAATATCACGGATTCCTTACGCTGAGAAATTTACTACATTTGCGACAGAAAAAACTATTACATTTAGAGGGGTAACAGGATCAATCTAAGGCGAAACAGCTATCATATATTTGTTGGACATTGGTCTAGCAACGATACCAGGATAATTTTACATGGTTATGGAAAAGGGAGACCAGTCATATAATATAATATGGGAGTGAATTGTTAGACTCGGTGGTGACATAAATGTTGGCGTGTCTAAGGGTAGCGCACGCTAAATTAAGCGCACATAAACGTTGGGGTAGATTACAACAAATGATTAATGATTTAAGGGAATACAGTGGATTTATCATTATTAGGTTTTGTTTGTAGTTAAAACTTTTGGGTTGCTGAATCGGTGTAGTATAATGAATGCCAGCAACATGTTTTGTGTTTTTTTCAGAGAAAATGGGGGTTTCATTGTCTCTCTTTGAAATGTTTCCCGGGCTGTGGTCTTGGGAAGAGTAGTAAGTGAGATTAAGGCCGTAAACTACCAAATTAATTAAGGCCTGGTCATTTTTGTTTGTTTTTACCTTAACACAACACTTGTTGTGACTATTTGTTGATGTTTTTAAAATACTATGTTTGATTTGTGTGTTCTATTTCCTTTGGGTTTAGTGAGTTTTCCATTTGTCTTAGTGTCAAGGTATCTTAAAGGGGCACACACACATGGAATTTTCGGAAGTTTGTATTTTCTGAGTTTAATTAAAACACGTGAGTTCTTTTGATAAAGCAATGAACTGGAAACCTGGGATACGACATGTATGAAATGTTTGACTGTTTTTCATTCATTTGTAGACGTACGGGTTTGTATGACCGCTGACCTCTGTCCTGTGGTTTGATCACCCTCATTGGAAATTTGATTTGAAGGTCATTTGTAATATTGATAATTATGATGAAGTTTATAGTTCTTAGCCATATTTGGGGGGGGGGGGGTCAACTGTGCCCAAAATTTATTTTGACTTTTGGGGTATCAGGTTGATTGTAGGGGTCTACACAATACATACAAGTATAGTAATTTAGATTAAGAATGCATTAAGATACTGATCTGTATTATAATAGTGATAAGAAAGTTAATAGTATAATTATAGGATAATAGTTATAGGATAATTATTATAGGATCATTATACTGGATGTTAATATAAATGTACATTCTGCCAGTGTTAATGTGTTTTAAATTGTTTTGAGTTTGAGTGATAGGACCAATTTAAATCACTGAGCAATGTCATTCTAAATGTTGGTTGGATAATTAATTGGGTTTTGATTATGATTTGGAAACTGAATGATTTTTAAAACTGAAGAAATGATTTGAGTTTAGTATGTTAATAACTATATGAGTGAAGCAATTAATGTATTATGGATTGATTATTTTGATTGCTGTTATGAACTAAAGATGTTGACACTATTCCCAGCATGCCCTGGTGAATGGAGAGGGTGAACTCTGATCCGGAGGGTGAAACTGATCCTAATCTCTTTGATCTATAGGCATTGCCTTATAAATAGTGGAATCATGATGCTTGTCTTGGGTCATGTTCATTAGGCACCAACGGAATACATTTTAATAAACTAGGAGTCACTGCCTGGATTTGTCCAACAAGATATGCTAATTTTAGTTTCTGGGATGGAAATAGTTATTTCCACCATGCTGATCCATTGGAGTGTGATAGATAACTGAAGCTTATTTTATTAAACCCCATTATTTCATGCACTGCATTATGCCTTAAGTATGTTATTTTCACTGGCTATGAAGATATAGCTTTGAATCTCATAAACTGTATTCATCTTTTATTTTTCTTTATATGTCTGCGTTGTATTGACCTACTCCCTTATTAATAAGTGAATAAAGATTTAGTTTAAATATAACACTGACTTGTGTGATATGTTTGTCTCTCCTCATTTGATAGTAAAGAAATGAACCACCACAGACTGCAGCTGAACATGTGCGCAAATTTAGTACGAGAACACTGACCGATGAGGAAGCATCTCCAGAGTGAGATGAACCTCTCAAACCACGTGAACCTCACTCCAYGACGATCTGGCAGAATCGACAAAGGACAATGGTGACCTCGCTTGGGGAAACCAGAGCCTCACATCACCAGTTTAACTATCGAAGCCAGCTTCATACATTCATACAAATACAATGCATTGCTTTTCCAAATGAGTGATCATTAGAGGGATATGTATTTATGTGAGAATAGCTTCCCAGGTCCGATAGAGATTCATGTTCCTTAGTCTTCCTTCCAAAACCCCCTTTTCTTCTCTCTGAATCTATCGTGTTATAACCAAACTGTTTTGTTTAGTCCACTAGGGACGGTATTTACTGTAGAATGCGGTGATTGACAGAGTCGAAAGCCTTGGCCAGGTCGATGAAGACGGCTGCACGGTACTGTTTTTTATCGATGGTGGTTATGATATCGTTTAGGACCTTGAGCGTGTGTTCGGTGATGTTCGGTGATCTGTTTATTAACTTGACTTTCAAAGATTTTAGAAAGGCAGAGCAGGATGGATATAGGTCTATAACAGTTTTGGTCTAGAGTGTCTCCCCCTTTGAAGAGGGGGATGACCGCGGTAGCTTTCCAATCTTTGGGGATCTCAGACGATACGAAAGAGAGGTTGAATAGGCTAGATCATTTTAGAAAGTATGCTGAAGTACTGGTGTGAAGAAATTTGGGCAGTGGTGTAAAGTACATAAATAAAAATACTTTAAAGTACTACTTAAGATGTTTTTTGTGGTATCTGTACATTACTATTTATATTTTTGGCAACTTTTACTTCACTCCATTCGTAAAGAAAATAATGTACTTTTTACTCCATACATTTTCCTTGACACCCAAAAGTACTTGTTACATTTTGACAGGAAAATTGTCCAATTCACACACTTATCAAGAGAACATCCCTGGTCATCCCTACTGCCTCTACTGGCAGACTCACTAAACACACATGCTTTGTTTGTAAATGTAAATGTCTGAGTGTTTGAGTGTGCCCCTGGCTATCCATCCATAAAAAATATACACTTGTGCCGCTTGTTTGCTTAATATAAGGATTTTGAAATGGTTTATATTTTTACTTTTACTTTTTGTACTTAAGTACATTGTGCCCTGGTATCCGTAAATAAAAAATATAAAAAAAAATAATACAATTGTGCCATCTCGTTTAATATCTGGAATTTTAAATGATTTATACTTTACTCAAGTATGTCAATTTAGTATTTTTTCCACCACTGGAGTGCTGGGGTTATAGCATTTCTTTCCCATGACCCATCAATTTAGACAAATCAAATCAAATGTATTTATATAGCCTTTGTACATCAGCTGATATCTCAAAATGCTGTACAGAAACCCAGCCTAAAACCCCAAACAGCAAGCAATGCAGTGTAGAAGCACGGTGGCTAGGAAAAACTCCCTAGAAAGGCCAAAACCTAGGAAGAAACCTAGAGAGGAACCAGGCTATGAGGGGTGCCAGTCCTCTCTGGCTGTGCCGGGTGAGATTAACAGAACACGGCCAAGATGTTAAAATGTTCATAAATGACCACATGGTCAAATAATAATAATCACAGTAGTTGTCGAAGTGCAGCAAAGCAGCACCTCAGGAGTAAATGTCAGTTGGCTTTTCATAAGCCGATCATTAAGAGTATCTCTACCGTTCCTGCGTCTCTAGAGAGTTGAAAACAGCAGGTCTGGGACAGGTAGCACGTACGGTGAACAGGTCAGGGTTCCATAGCCGCAGGCAGAACAGTTGAAACTGGAGCAGCAGCACGGCCAGGTGGACTGGGACAGCAAGGAGTCATCATGCCAGTTGTCCTGAGGCATGTCCTAGGGCTCAGGTCCTCCAGAGAGAGAAAGAAAGAGAGAAGAGATTAGAGAGAGCATACTTAAATTCACACAGGATACCGGATAAGACAGGAGAAGTACTCCAGATATAACAAACTGACCCTAGCCCCCGACACATAAACTACTCACATAAATACTGGAGGCTGAGACAGGAGGGGTCAGAGACACTGTGCCCCATCCATGATACCCCCCGGACAAGGCCAAACAGAAGGATAAACCCCACCCACTTTGCCAAAGCACAGCTCCCACACCACTAGAGGGATGTCTTCAACCACCAACTTACCATCCTGAGACAAGGCAGAGTATAGCCTTGAAGTTTATTTAGTGCTTTATCCGGTAGCCGGAAAGTAGAGCATTGCAGTAGTCTAACCTAGAAGTAACAAAAGCAGCATGAATTTTTCTGCATAATTTTTGGACAGAACATTTCTGATTTGCAATGTTACGTAGATGGAAAAAAGCTGTCCTTGAAACAGTCTTGATGTGTTCGTCAAAAGAGAGATCAGGGTCCAGAGTAACGCCGAGGTCCTTCACAGTTTTATTTGAGACGACTTTACAACCATCAAGATTAATTGTCAGATTCAACAGAAGATCTCTTTGTTTCTTGGGACCTAGAACAAGCATCTCTGTTTTGTCCGAGTTTAAAAGTAGAAAGTTTTCAGCCATCCACTTCCTTATGTCTGAAACACAGGCTTCTAGCGAGAGCAATTTTGGGGCTTCACCATGTTTCATTGAAATGTACAGCTGTGTGTCATCCGCATAGCAGTGAAAGTTAACATGATGTTTTCGAATGACCAGCTATTTTCCAGTAAACAAATTGACAACAGAATTTCAGCAAGCTTATAGGGAAGGACACTCAACAACCACAGCACTTACACAAATGACTGGTGATTGGCTGAGAGAAATTGATGATAAAAAGATTGCAGGAGCTGTTTTGTTAGACTTCAGTGCGGCTTTTGACATTATCGATCATAGTCTGCTGCGGGGAAAACTTGTGCGTTATGGCTTTACACCCCCTGCTATATTGTGGATAAAGAGTTACCTGTCTAACAGAACACAAAGGGTGTTCTTTAATGGAAGCCTCTCCAACATAATCCAGGTAGACTCAGGAATTCCCCAGGACAGCTGTCTAGGACCCTTACTTTTTTTCAATCTTTACTATCGACATGCTTTCAGTAAAGCCAGTGTGTCTATGTATGCAGATGATTCAACACTATACACGTCAGCTACTACAGCGACTGAAATAACTGCAACACTTAACAAAGAGCTGCAGTTAGTTTCAGAATGGTTGGCAAGGAATAAGTTAGTCCTAAATATTWAAAAAACTAAAAGCATTGTATTTGGGTCAAATCATTCACTAAACCCTTAACTTCAACAAAATCTTGTAATGAATAATGTTTAAATCGAGAAAGTTGAGGTGACTAAACGGCTTGGAATAACCCTGGATTGTAAACTGTCATGGTCAAAACATGTTGATAGAGTAGCTAAGATGGGGAGAAGTCTGTCAGCACTTAACAGCACTAACAACAAGACAGGGCCTACAGGACCTAGTTGTCACACCTGGACTACAGTTCAGTCGTATGGACAGGTGCCACAGAGGGACTTAGGAAAATTGCAATTGGCTCAGAACAGGGAAACACAGCTGGCCCTTGGATGTACACAACGCTAACAATAATATGCATGCCAATATCTCCTGGCTCAAAGTGAGAGATTGACTTCATCACTACTTTTTGAGAGAGGTATTGACATGTTGAATGCACCAAGCTGACACTCAAGCATACCCCACAAGATGTCTCTTCACAGTCCCCAAGTCCAGAACAGACAATTTAGTTTTGCGCAATGCTGCCATCAATCCACGGTTTCTAGTTAGGGAAGGTTTTAATAGTCACCGTGGGTACAACATCACCGATGCACTTGATAATAACTTGCTCACCGAGTCAGCATATACATCAATGTTGTTGTCTGAGGCTATCCGGAACATATCCCAGTCCACGTGATCGAAGCAATCTTGAAGCGTGGAATCTGATTGGTCGGACCAGCGTTGAACAAACCTGAGCGCGGGAACTTCTTGTTTTAGTTTCTGTTTGTAGGCTGGAAGCAACAAAATGGAGTCGTGGTCAGCTTTTCCAAAAGGAAGGCGGGGGAGGGCCTTATATGCGTTGCGGAAGTTAGAATAACAATGATCCAGGGTTTTACCAGCACAATCGATATGCTGATAGAATTTAGGGAGTTTTTTTTCAGATTAGCCTTGTTAAAATCCCCAGCTACAATGAATGCAGCCTCAGGATGTGTGGTTTCCAGTTTACATAGAGTCAGATAAAGTTCGTTCAGGGCCATCGATGTGTCTGCTTGGGGGGGAATATATGCGGCTGTGATTATAATCGAAGAGAATTCCCTTGGTCGATAATGCGGTCAACATTTGATTGTGAGGATTTCTAAGTCAGGTGAACAGAAGAACTTGAGTTCCTGTATGTTGTTATGATCACACCACGTCTCGTTAATCATAAGGCACACCCCCCCRCCCCTTTTCTTCCCAGAAAGATGCTTGTTTCTGTCGGCGCGATGCGTGAAGAAACCAGCTGGCTGTACCGACTCCGATAGCGTCTCGATGGAGCCATGTTTCCGTGAAGCAAAGAACGTTACAGTCTCTTATGTCTCTCTGGAATGCTACCCTTGCTTGGATTTCATCAACCTTGTTGTCAAGAGACTGGACATTGGCGAGTAGTATGCTCGGAAGCGGTGCGCGATTTGCCCGTCTCCGGAGCCTGACCAGAAGACTGCTTCGTCTGCCCCTTTAACGGCGACGTTGTTTTGGTTCACCGGCTGGGATCCGATCCATTGTCCTGGGTGGTGGGCAAAACAGAGGATCCGCTTCGGGAATGTCGTATTCCTGGTCGTAATGATGGTGAGTTGACGTTGCTCTTATATCCAGTAGTGCCTCCCGACTGTATGTAATAAAACCTAAGATTACCTGGGGTACCAATGTAAGAAATAACACGTAAAAAAAAAACTACTGCATAGTTTCCTAGGAACGCGAAGCGAGGCTGCCATCTCTGTCGGCGCCGGAAGTCGTTGTACTGTTGCACTGTAGAACGTGATGCTCATAAATTCAGAGCATTGTCATATTGTCAGTTTGTAAATTTGAAACGTTTCGCTCTTGGAGTACACACTGGACATTCGGGCCGAGGAGTAGAGTTGATTTGAGATTTCTGGCCTTACAACTGCAGTCAAGCACCCAAGCTAACGTTGGCTAGCTACTTCCAGACACAAATGAGACCACTCTGACAATTTTACTCGCCCTAGCAGAGCTGGTAAGGCAGTTTTCATGTTAACCAGAGCGTTGGTGACTGTCAATGTGCTGCTAGAAACAATTTAATTACGCTTTTTTCAACGTTTACTGACACCGGCCATATTCAACGGGTGTTGAGGGCTCGTAAATGTATTATTCTGCGCTCTGGCACACTCAGACGAGAGTGCTCTGAAATCCGTGTAGATGGTAGGCTGAACACATTAAATTTTTAACAACGTTATTTTCTGATAAAAAACGAATTAATTGCATCTGCCGTGGAGCCCAGTTTCATAATATGACCACATTTCCCAGCTGCTTGCCATCGTTTTTAAGTAATCGCAAACAAACAGGCCTTATTTTTATTTTTCATCCTGCCAGCTCTTATTAATTATTTTGAGCACCGTGGCACCAACTCGCCTTCCGAACATTCTATTCCCAGCTTATTGTTCAACGTCACAATGCCTGCTTCGCTATTGTTGGCAATGAGACCTGCTCACGTTGTTTTATAGTTAAAATGTAAACAACAACAAAAATTATATTGGAATTCTGTCGTCTTCCCATTGTTTCCTATGGGGAAATATAGGCATGTCTATTTCTCCAAATATCTCGCAATGTGTATATTTTGATTCTTTCAAGTCGGGCGCCATTTTAATCATGAGAATCTCCTCTTTCTAATTATGTAAGCCTGGGCAGCTAGCTCGGTTGTTATAGATCGCTAGACCAGAAATAGTACAAAGTTTTTATTTTCCCTACTTTCTCATTACGCAGACATAAGCACAGTTGACACCATCGAGGTGTTTACTTTCTACACAGTTGTTTTTTTCCAGTTTCGTCCGACGAACAGATTGTAGTGATAAAATAAAAAGGGATACGTTTTTAATGGAATTCTAAGCATCACTCCAGTCAAAACAGGGTCTGCGAATGTTCAATTCCATTAATTTGCTATGGGCTCGCGTTAGTGTTCCAGTTTAGCCAACTTTCTTAAGCCGTTTTTCAGCCTTGGGTGAATTTTGACTCGTTCTATTGTCCAGCATGTAGATAGCCAGAGCAAATTTATGAAAGCACCCGAATGTCCATTGAGAAAGCACAACGACTATACCATTTAGCTAAGCTAAGAATGACGGGAATAATCAAGTCAATAAACGTTGGTGTCACGACTTCCGCCGAAGTTGGTACCTCTCCTTTTTCGGGCGGCGTTCGGAGGTCGAAGTCACCGGCTTTCTAGCCTCCACCGATCTACATTTCTTTTTCCATTTGTTTTGTCTGTATTGTACACACCCGGTTCCCATTACGTTTGAATTATTTCCCTATTTAACCCTCTGGAGCCATCATGGTTTTGTGCATGTTTATTGTTGTCAGTTGTCTCGTTTATGTGAATCTGGATTTTCGTTCTCCTTGTTGGAAGATWATTTTTGAGTAAAGTTACTATTATTACTCATCTCTGTGTCCTGCGCCTGACTCCGCCTTACCCACATCACCTAGACTCTGACAGTTGGGTAGTTAAATAGCCTGTAGTTAATATACTGGCAAGTTTGATGTATAACTACTAACGTTAGGTAGCTAGCTAACATACCGGTACATACTGCTGTAATGATATCCTATGTGGTTCGTAAGGACAGCGTAGCTAACAAATTGTCAGCAGTCCTTCTAGCATCTGGTGTTACCGTTACATGAGCCCACTATTAGACTATTCTTTAGTAAAAGTTGAATAGTCTATTGTTCAGCTATTAGCCCCCCCCTCCTCAACTTGCAACAAATTGTTGTTCCCATCTCATTCCTTTCCCTCTTCCATGCGCCATCATTCTGTGCCTGAGTGGCTCGCTTGTGGGCGTGCTGGCAGGATATGGCAGCATCTTAGGTTGTGCGTCAAAGATTCTACATACAGTAGCACGTTTGTATGAAGGTGTGGTTATTCACAGGCAAATTGTTATGTGCTATGGAGGTACATTTGTGTCTTTTTGTCCCCAAAAAATTCAATCAAAAATAATTTCTCTGAAAGCAACTTTTTTCCGACACAAAGGAAGTCAAAGCGGACACCTACGAAGAAGGACTGTGTGATGATGGCATCACAGGTAAGCAGCGCTGGGCTGTATAGACGTATCCTGAAAATGACATCTGCTGCTTTAGATTGAATGGTCATATCTCAGTTATTGTCTTCATATCTATAAAAATTATGTTTTCTTTACTTTCAGAKAGCGAGCTAATCAAGGGGTTGAAAATGTAGATATTGCCAGATGTTCGCTGTCCGAGGAACAGGCCGTGGAAGCTTTATTGCTGGTAAAAGTGTCCATAACCAGAGGTAATTAAACTGTTCTGTGTTCTTTTTCTGTCTTCCTCTCTGCCTGTCTTGTTGTACATAGAACCTGTCTCACATGCGTTAACTAAAAAACCCTTAAGATGTGAGCTACTAATCTTTCAGATTTACACCACATCAACACAGCCATTTTCACTGCACTATCTGTTGCTATCTGTTGCTGCCAAGTCATGAATTCCCTGGGGGTTAGCCTTGCAATAACCAAGTGGTGAGACACATAGCCCTCTATATTTAAATATTTTCAGGTACACTCCGATAGGTGTCTGCGTCACATACAGTATCTTCTATTGACATTATCTTCTATTGTTTGTCCTCATGTGTCTGTTTTCAGCATAAAGTACTCTGTAGCCACCTGGTGTGGACACCAGGTGAGACCACACACACACACACAATAAGTCTCTCTTCTTCACTTCATCCCTCTCCCCCTTCTCTCTAAATACTCTAGGTTATATCAGCTGTTTTGGTGAACCCCTCCCGCATCTGAACTGGCTGACACAGAGGGCACAGCTTGATCATAGGTGAGAGGTCACTTGGTCGGGAAGTAGTATCAAAGAGATGCTTTACATTGAAATACAGACAGAGATGTAGTAGTCCCAGAGTTAATGATCCTAGGTCAGTTTTGCATTTCACCTCCTGATGATTATTATTATTTTWAAAAACAAGGCTTAATCATGCTCTCTCTCTATCCATCTGTCACTCGTCTGCTGTTATGTTTTAATGTGAGAGGAAGTCAGTCCCGTCATCGCCACCTAACCTGCTCTTAAGATAACCTTCGGGCCAACTGGGGGCCCAAGGCTGGTTAGGAGACACCGCAATTGTGATGAACTGAGAGAATATTAGGGTAGCACTATAATTCATTAATCATATGCTGTCTGCCGCTGTTCTTACCTCTTTCCCTTTCTGTCTTCTACACCTCTCTCCCCACCTCCTCTTTCCTCCTCATTTTATAATGCACACCATATGTGCATTGAAGTACAGATTGAACTTGTGTTTATAATATTACAATTATCTTAATTATAATGCATTTATGTATTTATAACACCTGGATAATGAACTACTTTCAATAAAGCGTTTCACATTCTCCACTGGTTGAAATTAAGTATCTAATTGAAATACTATCTTGTGTCCTCAGATTAATGCAGATGAAGGGAGTTAGATATGCATATTTTTTTTTCTGTATATATGAAATACAAATCAATCATGTTTCTAGTCTATTGCATAGTTACAATGTGTAATCATTGATGTCCCAGGAGCAGGACTGGTAAACACTGTTGAAGTGTATAATTGTAATACATACATGCAGACACAGCATCATTCAAATAATTGAGTTTGATATGACTGAAAAAGAATGTCTCCGAGATTCATACCTGAACCGCACCTTTATTTGCCAAGGAAGAGTACATGATCAGTGAATTTATTCAATGTACAGGCTACAATGTGGGAATCTCATGCGTGGTAATAACTACAGTACATGTGTATATAGGACTTGCATCCTTGGCACAATAAAGTTATTATATTCTACTCTACCCATAGGCTTCATTAATGCCATTCAGACTTGAAGTTGATACAACAACTATGATAGCTAAGGTTCATAGATTGGTATGAATATTAGTTCAGATCCATTTTAGGGTCCATACACAGATCGGCTACATACTGTAGTTAGCTACACATCCATAGGCATACAATTATTTTTATCCTCCACTACACAATAAGCAAGTAAATAGTTAGCTAGATATGTTACTTCAGCTGCGTTGCAAGGCAAGCTTACACAATTGTACATGCTTTAGCTAGCTAGAATCTTTACATCCACTGTTTCACAAGACGACAGCCTGGTTTGCTGGTTCTCAGGAGTCCCTAAAACAACACAAATGACAAATTAATTCTCCTAACACTAGCGATCTGGCTAATGTTAGCTAGTCAGATAACTTGCTAAATAGCGATTTTTGTCAATTAACTTTATGACAAGAAAATATGCACAATCATTTCTCTACATTAACTAACATATTCCTCTCAATTGTAAAAAAAATTCTTGACTCGTTATGACGTTATATCTACTTACATTTGGTTCCCCYGTAATGTTTTGTCAGCCATCTTTGTTGAAGAACGGACCTCCGGAGGCGAGGTGGAATCCTTGGGCGGACGAGTGGAATTGGACCCCCTCTCCTTCTTGCGTTCCCATAGCCACCCATCGATATGGATGGTTAAGGCAATGAGCGAGTTGAGATCCGTCAGTAGTTCCCGGGCTGCTAGTTCGTCCTTAACCTCCTCCGATATGTGTCGAATAGCGATTCTGGGTTCCAGACACTCTCAGCTGCCAATGTGCAGAAATCCACCGCATAGTCTGCCACACTGCGGGAGTCTTGCCGAAGTAACTGCCGGGCAGCCTCTCTCCCAGACAATGGAGAATCAAAAACCTTCACCTCCACCACAAACTCCTCCAGACTGAAGCATACGGCAGACTGTTGTTCCCACATGGCTGTAGCCCAGGCGAGAGCCCTCCCTGACATCAGCGTGATAAGGTACGCTATCGTCGAGCGGTCCGAGGGGAAGGATGGGGGCTGCAGCTCAATGATGAGAGAACACAGTGGTAGAAATGCCCGACAGGTTCCCTACTCTCCAGCGAAGCATTCCGTGGGGCGGTAAGTGGGGCTCTCAGGAAATCAGGGTAGCCAGGGAGGCTGCGCTGCTAACAACCGGGTTACTGTGGGGCTGGGAGGTTACTGTCATGGTAGGCAACGCACGGAATTGCTCCAGCAAAGTGTTCAATGTGCGGTGAGGGCGTTCGGACAAGGTCTGGAACCCTTCCATAAGACCACGAAGCAACTCCTCGTGCCTTCCAATGGTGGCTTTCCTCATTTAACTGTAAGATGTAAAAAAAATGTTTTAATTGTTCCTGGTGGCTGTTGCCATAGTGATAGCCAAAAGATGCCGGTGGTGCGGAGCTGGTTCCAGTCTGCTGGGTCCATCGTAGCCAGTTCGTACTGTCAAGGCACAGGAGGAGACTCAGACAGTTGTCATGACGTTGGCCTGGGGGTAGGTAATGACAGTCATAAATATCTCTCCCCCTTTTTCCTCTCTCTACCCTACTGATGTGACATTTTAAAATCTTTGGTTAACATAGAGATTCTGGGAACATCAGAAGGTGGGGGAAATGAACTATTTCTGGTAATCCGACCAATTGAACATATGCGGTGGTACTTAATGAAATGATGTCATATTTGGTTTGGTTGTCATCTGGACATTCTGATCAATGATAGAATGACATAAACTCTACAGTGGAAAGTCTGCACATTGTAGTTATCGGAGTCACATGGAATTGTTGTTCAATTTAAATGTTTGAATATAAAATTATTGGTGAAGAGATGAAATGTAATTTTAGCTTCCAAATGAGAGATTTGGGTTTTCATAAGGTTAGGGCTCTGCTCAATCAGTGGCCCGCCCCTGTGAAGAAACATGGGTTATAAAACTTGATACCTCCTAGTCGTTGAGTTAGCAACAGCAGCTGCAAACGTGGGCTAGGAAAGAACAGACAGAGTATCCCGTCTACCACACAACGACGTACTACAACGTACCAATTTACCAGCAGAGACATTCTTCAAAGGACAAAGGACTCGGTTGGGCAACACGGCCTTCCATCTACCACCAACCTACCGAAGCGCAGCTCAGAGTAAATATTTATTGCATTTTCCTTTTCCAAATGGGCAGTAATTTAGAATGCATAAGATACTGTATTTACGATAGCATGGCATCTCCCTTTGTTCCTCAAGTCTTCCCGCTTCTTCACTCAAACCCAGCCCCCTTTTCTTTTGTGTAACCAGCTGCCATATCTGTTCCGTCCGCTAGGGACGTTTTCCTTTATGACGTCATTTGGTAATCAAGGTATGATTCATTCTGTGTATATGTAATTCTGTGTGATTAGTTAGGTATTTAGTAAATAAATAATTAAACCCAATTTTGTATTGCTGATTCAACTTGTTAGCCAGGGTTCGTGAAGAGAACCAAGAATTTACAACTTTCAGATGAGACTGAATTAAGGTGACGATTAATATTGACTGCTATTGATGTAAAATATTACTAGGTCTTTAAGAGTTTATTCGGAAGATAACAGCTCTATAAATCTTCTTTCGTGGTGCCCCGACTTTCTAGTTAATTACATTTACATGATTAGCTCAATCAGGTAATATTAATTACGGAGAAAGGATTTTATAGAATAGCATGTCATATCACTTAATCCGGCATAGCCGGAAGTTTAGAAGTAACAAAAAATTATTACAAAAACAGTGGGGCAGGCAAACGACAGGTCAAGGGCAGGCAGAGGTTAGTAGTCCAGAGCAGAGACCGAAAGGTACAGAACGGCAGGCAGGCAGCGGTCAGTAATCCAGGGTGGTGTGACAAGGTACAGAACGACAGGCAGGCTCAGGGCAGGCAGAATCGTCAAAAAAACTGGTAAGTTAGAAAACAGGAACTAGAGACAAAAAGGAACACTGGAAAAAACACTGTTAGGCTTGATGAAACAAAACGAACTGGCAACAGACACAGGTATAAATACACTGGGGATAATGAGAAAGATGCGCGACACCTGGATGGGAGGGGTGGAGACAAGCACAAAGACAGGTGAAAGAGATCAAGGTGTGACAGAGCCATGACTACATGGAACTCTATTCCACATCAGGTAACTGATGCAAGCTAGTAGAATCAGATTTGAAAACAGATAAAAATACACCTTAAGGAAAAGCAGGGACTCAGAAGACACACAAATGCTGGCACTCTACACACACACACATACATTGAAATAGCTTATGTAGAAGCAGGGAGTCAGGAAGCAAGTGCACTAGGGTAGGGGCAGCATTGGGAATTTTGGATGAAAAGCGTGCCCAAATTAAACTGCCTGCTACTCAGCCATAAAAGATAGAATATGCATATAATTAGTAGATTTGGATAGAAAACACTCTGAAGTTTCTAAAACTGTTTGAATGATGTCTGTGAGTATAACATAACTCATATGGCAGGCAAAAACCTGAGAGAAAATCCAACCAGGAAGCGGGAAATCTGAGGTTTGTAGTTTTTCAACTCTTGGCCTATCTAATACACAGTGTCTATGGGGTCATATTGCACTTCCTAAGGCTTCCACTAGATGTCAACAGTCTTTAGAACCTTGTTTTGATGCTTCTACTGTGAAGTGGGGGCGAATGAGAGGGGAATGAGTCAGAGGTCTGCCAGAGAGCAACGAGCTCAGTCTCGCATGTTCACGTGAGAGCGAGCTCTGTTCCATTGCAATTCTACAGACAAAGGAATTCTCCGGTTGGAACATTATTGAAGATTTATGTTAAAAACATCCTATAGATTGATTCTATACTTCGTTTGACATGTTTCTAATTACTGTAATATAACTTTTTGGACTTTTCATCCGTACTTTCCGCTGGACATGCACGCGCGTCGTGAGTTTGGATTGTGTACTGAACGCGCGAACAACAAGGAGGTATTTGGACATAAATGATGGACATTATCGAACAAAACAAACATTTATTGTGGAACTGGSATTCCTGGGAGTGCATTCTGATGAAAATCATTAAAGGTAAGTGAATATTTATAATGCTATTTCTGATTTCTGTTGACTCCAACATGGCGGATATCTGTTTGGCTTGATTTGTCGTCTGAGCGCCGTACTCAGATTATTGCATGGTTTGCTTTTTCCTGTAAAWWWWTTTTTWAAATCTGACACAGCGGTTCCATTAAGGAGAAGTGGATCTAAAATTCCATGCATAACAGTTGTATCTTTTAGCAATGTTTATTATGAGTATTTCTGTAAATTGATGTGGCTCTCTGCAAAATCACCGGATGTTTTGGAACTACTGAACATACCGTGCCAATGTAAACTCAGATTTTTTTATATAAATATGAACTTTACCGAACAAAACATACATGTATTGTGTAACATGAAGTCCTATGTGTCACGCTCGTCTGAGGAGGAGTAGTTGGAAGGATCGGAAGACCAAAATGCAGCGTGGTATGTGTTCATCATGAATTTAATAAACAGAGAACACTGAACAAACTATACAAAACAATAAACGAACAACGAACGTGAAGCTATATGAGAAATGTGCTGACACAAGCAACTAACATAGACAATCACCMACAACCCACAATGACAAAACAGGCTACCTAAATATGGTTCCCAAACAGAGACAACGACTAACACCTGCCTCTGATTGAGAACCATATCAGGCCAAACACAGAAACAGACAACATAGAATGCCCACTCAGATCACACCCTGACCAAACAAAACATATAAACATACAAAGCAAACTATGGTCAGGGCGTGACACTATGAGTGTCATCTGATGAAGATCATCAAAGATTAGTGATTAATTTTATCTCTATTTCTGCTTTTTGTGACTCCTCTCTTTGGCTGGAAAAATGGCAGTGTTTTTCTGTGACTTGGCTCTGACCTAACATAATCGTTTGGTGTGCTTTCGTCGTAAAGCCTTTTTGAAAATGAACACTGTGGCTGGATTTAAAACAAGTGTATCTTTAAAATGATGTAAACTTGTATGTTTGAGGAATTTTAATTATGGGATTTCTGTTGTTTTGAATTTGGTGCCCTGCAGTTTTACTGGCTGTTGAGGAGGTGGGACACTACCGTCCCACATACCCTAGTGAGGTTAATGAGTTTAATGACGAACAACATTGAACGATACAAAACAAGAAAACCGTCTAAACATGGAAACACTCTGGTGGGTGATAACAGAGTGTTATATAAAGGGGAAGTAATCAGGCAGGTGATGAAGTCCAGGAGTGCCCAATGATGCAGAGGTGTGTCTAATGAATGTTGCCAGGTGTGCATAAGGATGGGTTGCCAGGACCGGTGGTTAGTAGACCGGCGATGTTGACCGCGCGGCTCCAGCCGCAGGATGACGCCGGCCAAGAGGACGACCCTGAGGACGAAACCGGTCCAGACGGTGGAGGTGGAAGTCTCGGATGATGTTGGGATCTAGAATGTCGTCCACCAGAACCAAACACCACTCCTTTGGACCGTACCCCTCTCAGTSCACCAGGTACTGGATCTGACCCCCATGACGTCTGGAGTTCAGGAAGGACCTGACGTCCAGGGGAGGTGGAAGGGTGTCGTGGGGGATGGCATCAGCCAGGGGACCAGGAACCACTCGCCTGAGGGATATGTGAAAAGAGGATGGGATCTGGTAGTCATTGGGAAGCAGTAGTCAGTAAGTTACCTCATTGACTCTCTGGAGGACATTGAATGGACCCACAAACGGGGACTCAGCTTCTGGCAGGGCAGGCGGAGCGGGAGGTTCTTGGTGGAGAGCCAGACGTGATCACCAGGATGGAAAACAGGTGCCTCACTGCTGTGGCGGTACGGCTGCTCCTTCTGGCGCCGGACGGCACATTGGAGCCTCACATGCGCAGCGTCCCAAACCTCTCATACACGCCAAAACCACTCATCCACCACAGGGGCTTCAGTCTGGCTGGGGGTCCACAGAGCCAGGGTCGGCTGGTACCCCAGGATGCACTGGAATGAAACGGGGCCCACTCCCTCTGCCGGTCCGGACAGTGACTCCTCAGGGAACTCCCCAGCTCCTGGTTGGTTTTCTCCACCTGCCCGATGGACTGAGGCTGGTACCCGGATGTGAGGCTGACCGTGACTCCAGCTTCTCCATACATGTGACGTGAATTGGGGACCATGGTTGAGACGCTAGACGATATATCTTCCGGCCATAGTGCCTGCTGAAACAGTACCTTGGCGACCTGGAGAGCAGTAGTGAGACCAGAGAGAGGGATAAAACAGCAGGATTTGGAGAATTTGTCCACAACAACCAAAACAGTGGTGAAACCATCAGACAGGGGAAGATCAGTGACAAAATATATCAACAGATGGGTCCAAGGCCGCTGAGGCACAAGGAGGGGGAGGGAGTTTCCCTGCTGGTGCGTTCTGAGGGGACTTGGTTTGGGCACATACGGAGCAGGAGTGGACGTAGCGGGAGATGTCCTGCACCAAGGTGGGCCACCAGTACTTAATGGAGATGGATGGAGTGGTGCAGGTGATACCTGGTTGTCCAGCAGCAAGGGATGTGCGCCCAGGTCAAAAGCCGATCCCTTACCTCCGTGGGAACGTAGGTGCGCTCCGGCCGTCTTCCATTCATCCCCCTCCAAGATTTGAATAAAATTGTAGGTACTCCGCAGCTCCAGCTTGGTAAAACTGGGCCCCACGGAGCTGTTCAATGGTGGCCGGCACTAACGGGAGGGGGTAGCGGTATTTGGTGACGGCATTGAGACATCTGTAGTCAATATAAGGAAGATGATCCCCCCCCCCTCCTTAGCCACAAAGAAGAAACCAGCCGATGCAGGGGAGGTGGATGGGCGGATTAAACCCTGTTGGAGAGCCTCCTGGATGTACTCCTCCATAGCCTTGGTTTCAGCCACCGACAGGGGGTACGGCTGCGCGGAAGCGTAGAGTGTTAGCAGGTCGATGGCACAGTCCCAGGGTCAAGGGAGACAGATGGCGCAAGTCTTGGAGAAAACCTCTTGGAGATTCTGGTAAACCTCTGGGATGTCGGCCTGGACGGCAACCACAGGACTCTCAACCGACGTGGAACCATAAGATAAGGGAAAGCAGATCTTCCAGCATCCTCGAAAAAGAGACGGTGGGGTTGTGGCATTGGAGCCAGGGGAGGCCGAGGATGACTTTGTGTACAGGTGCCTGGATGATGAGGAAGAGGAGGCTTTCTTTGTGAGTGGTGCTGTGATGTGTGTGTGACTGTGCAAGATCCCAGTGATCGGTTATACATTGCTTGAACCGAAAAAGGAGAGGGAGTATGATATCTTCAGGGAGGAGGCAAGGGCCTGTTCAATAAAATTCCCTACGGCTCCGGAGTCCACTAGAGCTGTGGAAACACACCATGCGGGACAGCCAGCTAGTGAAATTAGTACTAAGGGTTTGGTGGAGATTGAAGATGGTGAAATACTCACACTTACCTGCAGGAGATGAATGATCACTGGACCATCCCTCTGCTCTAGTGACTCTCGGGTTAGAATGTAGCTGACACCGTTGAAGCCAGTGTCCCTCCTGGCCACAATAGGGACAGAGCCCCAGTTGTCTCCGACAGCGTCGCTCAGTCACGGGAAGGAATGTGGCCCCTACCTCCATGGGTTCAGGCTCTGTCTCAGAACGGTCAGCGAAGGAGAGAGGCGATGGGAGTGCGAAGGAGGTTATCCAGACGGACTGCCATCGCGATGAGTGTAGCCAATGAGTAGGTGTCGTCTCGGCTTGCCTGCGCCATCAGAACCTCCTCACGCAATCCTCTTCTGAATAAGATGCAGAGCGCCGGTTCATTCCACTTTACCAAAGGATGCCACTGTACGAAAGGTGAGGGGCTACTCCACAGCGGTCTGGTCCTCCTGCCGTAGTTGGAGTAGGCGCTCACCCACTCTGACCTCCGGTGGATGATCAAAAACTCATGAACCTCCCATAGGAACCCAGCTCCTCCTCTCCTCTCTCCATACGGCCATAACCCATTCCAACGCCCGCCCAGTCAACAGGGAAATAACCGTGGCAAACTTGGACCTCTCGGTGGTGGGGGTTCCTGTTTTATGAGAAAACTAGGGGAGGAAGCCACGGCATTTGAATGAAGTCCCGTCATATTTGTCTGGAAGGGACAAACAGAAATCGCTGACCTGGTGACGTCCCTGGGGAAGATCAAGATGTTGAAGAATGCAGAGGATCTCATCCATCGCCGTCCCCAGTTGCGCCAGCTGATTTTGTTGTTGGCAAAGTAGGTCTCCCTGTTCGCCGACCATCTGGGAGATGTCTCGGTTGGCTACTGCTTCCATTCTGAGAGGCAATATTCTGTAACGTCAGGAAGAAAGTGCAGTTAGTGAGTTTAATGACGAAGACCATTGACCAATACAAAACAAGAAAAGCATCTACACATGGAAACGTAAACAATATTACCTGGTGTGTGATAACAACGGACTGCTATATAAAGGGGAAGTACTCAGGGAGGTGATGAGGTCCAGATGTGCCTAATGAGTCGCAGGTGTGTGTAATGAAGGTTGCCAGGTGTGCATAAGGATGGGTTGCCAGGACCGGTGGTAAGTAGACCGGCGACGTCGCGCGCTGGAGAGAGGAAGCGGGAGTGGACGTGACAATAACGTTGTATGGTGGTATTATACATTTTTTTTAATGTATGTAGTGGTGTAATAATATTATAGGATGTACTGTTTTATCTTTTGTTTTATGTGTAATGTAAGTGCCTTAATGTGTTTGGACCCCAGGAAGAGTAGCTTCATCCCTAAAAAATACAAATACAAAGTGATCACGTTATACATGAAGAATCCTTTCGTTATAGAAGCTTTTGATTCAGACCCAGCCTCAGCCAGAGGGAARGATTGGTAGACATCACATGATCCTATGATTTGATTGAACGGTAGTGTTGATTTTGACTTCAAAGTGCATATATATATTTTTTTTTATCAACTTTAAATTAAGTATGATTTGATTTTAGAGCTGTCACGTCCTGACCATAGAGAGTCCTTATTTTCTATGGTAGAGTAGGTCAGGGCGTGACTAGGGGTTAGTCTAGTTTATTATTTCTATGTGGGGTTCTAGTTATCTTGGTGATTTTGTATGATTCCCAATTAGAGGCAGCTGGTAATCGTTGTCTCTAATTGGGGATCATATTTAGGTAGCCTTTTTTCCACCTATGGTTTGTGGGTTATTGTTTATGTGTAGTTGTATGTCAGCACTCCATTGTCGTCACGTTTCGTGATTCTTCATTGTTTTGTTATGTGGTTCTCTTACTTTAAATAAATAAAGATGTGGAACCCAGATCACGCTGCGCGTTGGTCCGAGTATGCTTCCAACGATCGTGACAAGAGCCTTATTCCTATTTGAATCCCAGTGATGTGGTTAATTCACAGATACTTTATGTGCTTCATGGATAAAGATACGATTTTGTATCTGTCTCTTCTCCATTCCCAGATGAATTCAGAGTGCAGAATGTCCACCATGAGGAGAATGGGGAGGGCTCCAAAGTGAAAGTGAGAGTCCAGTTGCGAACAAATGAAATAGTGGGTGTCCTCGGCAGCCGTATCAGGAGATATCAGGTGATGACGGTTGGGTTGGTAAATTCACTTTTCAATTCAGGAAATTCTCTTCATGAATTCAAAAATCTACAGAGAAAACAATGCCTTACCCCAGTTCATTCAWGGAATTTCAAATAAATTCATGAATTTACTGAATTTAAAAGCAATTGACCCCCAACCCTCCAGGCAAGATCCTGGAGTCTGGGCATAACCAAAACCCCTAGATATACAAAAAACCCTAGACAATAAAAAAACAAGCATACCCACCCTCGTCACACCCTGACCTAACCAAAATAATAAAGAAAACATACATAACTAAGGTCAGGGCGTGACAGTACCCCCAAAGGTGCGGACTCCCGACCGCAAACCTGAACTTATAGGGGAGGGTCCGGGTGGGCATCTACCCTCGGTGGCGGCTCTGGTTCTGGACGCCGCCCCCCCATCTTTACACTGATCCCTCCGCCTTTGTAGATCCGGACCGTGGATCATCGCCGGAGGCTCTGGACTGCGGATCATCGCCGGAGGCCCCGGACCGGGACCTTCGCTGGAGTCTCTGGACTGGGTACTGTCACCGGAAGCTCTGGACTTGGTACTGTCGCCGGAAGCTCTGGACTTGGTACTGTCGCCGGAAGCGCTGGACTATGGAAGCGCACTGGAAGCCTGATGCGTGGTGCCGGAACTGGTGGTACCGGGCTGGGGACACGCTCCTCAGGGCGAGTGCGGGGAGCAGGAACAGGATACACTGGGCCGTGGAGACGCATTGGAGATCTGGAACGTAGAGCTGGCTCAACGAGTCCTGGCTGGATGCCCATTCCAGCCCGGCAAATGCGAGGAGCTGGAATAGATCACATCGGGCTATGAATGCGATCTGGAGACACCGTGCGCATTTCTGCATAACACGGTGCCTGACCAGTCACACGCTCCCCACGGTAAGCACGAGGAGTTGGCTCAGGTCTCCAGACTCAGCCAATCTCCTCGTGTGCCCCCCCCCAAATTATTTTTATTGGGGCTGCCTCTCGGGCTTCCGTGCTAAACGTGTCCCCTCATATCGTCGCTGTTCATCCCGTGCTATCTCCACCTGCCTCCATGGTAGGCGATCCTCTCCTGACAATATTTCCTCCCACGTCCAGGATCCTTTACCGTCCAGTATTTCGTCCCATGTCCATGCTGTCTGCTCCATCAAACGCTGCTCCTCCTTTTCACGCTGCTTGGTCCTTTTATGGTGGGTTCTTCTATCACGGCCGAAGTAATAATGAGGAGACCAAGGCGCAGCGTGATGTGCATACATTCTTCTTTTAATGAAGAAAGAACACTAAACAAACTAACAAAGTAACAAAACGAACATGAAGCTATATAAAACGAGTGCTGACAGGCAACTACACATAGACAAGAATCCACAAACCAAAAGGGAAAATGGCAACCTAAATATGATCCCCAATCAGAGACAACGATAAACAGCTGCCTCTGATTGGGAACCAATTCAGGCCACCATAGACCTACATATACCTAGACATACCAAAACCCCTAGATATACAAAAAACCCTAGACAATACAAAAATAAGCATACCCACCCTCGTCACACCCTGACCTAACCAAAATAATAAAGAAAACATAGATAACTAAGGTCAGGGCGTGACAACAGTACAGTCCAGTAGAGTTTAGTTCAGCAGAGTACAGTATATTACAGTACAGTTTAATTAATTAGAGTACAGTACAATACAGTAGAGCAAAGTAGAGTACAGTATAATTCAGTAGACTACAGTACATGAGATTACAGTACAGTAGCGTTGTTTAATTCAGTACAGTAGGATACAATACAGTACATTTACTGTACTCTAACCTACTGTGCTGTACTCTACTGTACTGTACCCTACTGTGCTCTACTCTACTGTACTGTCCTGAACTGAACTATACTCTACTTTACTTTACTGTACGCTACTGTACTCTACTCTTCTGAATACACTCTACTTTTCTTTACTGTACTGAAAACACTCTACTTTACTGTACTGTTCTCTTCTGTGCTCTACTGTATACTGTGCTGTCCAAACTTATGAAAGCTCCGGTCCGATCCTGCTTGTCAAAACTGAGTCATGTCTCATGTGACTCCGACTAAAGGTCAGCAACATTCACTCACACGCACACATTCCTTGTTTTCAACACAAATTCTGTGACCACAAAAGTTTACAGTTTTACTTTTTTCATTTCATCGAAACATTTAATTTTCATCCAAATATCAGATGATTACTGTTGTTTTATGAAGCCTTAATATGATGATTTGAGTAGAGTAAGAACTACAATGTCAAAGCAAATTTGTATTATATTAGACAGAAATACTGTTCAATAAATAAAAGCTTTACTTTTTTCAAAAACTTAGAAAATTGGTTAAGTTGTTCTTGAAAAACAAATAGCAAACACTGTTACTGTTACAAACCCCATACTGTGTGACAACCAACCCCGGGACGGGGCTCCCTGTCACAAGTGGACAGAGTGTGTTTAATGGCTAATAACTCCATGTTGGAACCCAAGATCTAGGTCATTCTCTTAATGTTAAAAATAGTATTGCAAGATATACTGGTGCTGAGAAATTAGTAAGAAGTGTGACAGCCATCGACGGTTTCCCCTAAACAATCCAAGACTGTGCAAATCTCTAAAGTTGTGCAACAGCTCACATTTCAGCTGTTCTGATTACTTGTGATGGGGTTGTAACTCCTCTGTCCTTGAAGTATGTTGAGTGCACRGTGCACAGGACCTATGGTCACAGTTTGCGTTCCTGTTGCGATTTGGATCTTATTGTCATTTGGCCGACTCCTGTTCCACAAAACTGGATATTAAAGGATCGATGCCAGCCAGGGAAAGATCGGGCCTCTCGCAGGTGGTCGGGGGAGTTGATAATATCAAAGTATTTGAGAGTGTGGTAGGTCTTGGGTTTGCCATGACTGGGTGGCTTGTTAGTACGCTTGAATATTTAATGTCGGAGCCTGAAATGTAGCAAATTCAATTTACTGACAAAATAAAATAATTGATTCCCATGGCGTGTCCTGAGCCTAGATCTGTATCTGCTTGCCTACCATCTACTGCATGATGCGTGTAATGTGGCTCACTCACCGTTTCCCATGTTCTTCTGTGTAACAAGAGGTTTTCATCTCCTCCTTGATGTCCGTGTCGCTGATGGACAGTCGAGGGTGTCTAAGCTTGCTGGGAGAGTCGAACTGCAATGAGAGAGAGAGAGAGAGAGAGAGAGAGAGAGAGAGAGAGTCATGCTCAACATGAGCTCCTGATATAGTTCATGTTTTTTGGTTTAGAATGAGATAAACACTCTAATCGAAAAAGAATTCCAGACAAGAAGTGATGAACAACAACTCTATTCATTCAGAATAGGAAAAAAAAGTAACTTTCCGCCTCAAGTTAAGAAGTTTTGAGTCTAGCTAGCTAGCTACACAACAAAGACCTAGCCAGCAGACTAACAAGCTAGCCAGAAGAAAAGTGCTGGAACAAACCTAGCAAGGGGAGTTAATACAACTACGTCAAATGACCAAACTGAGTGAGTAAACCAAAAAGGAGCACGGACTAACTTTAAACATATCTTCAGTTTTTTGTGTGAGGATTTGTCACTATTTTTGCTGGTTTTTGAACTAAATTAGCGCTAGCAGCAGACGAACAAATCGGTTGCCATGGCAACRGGGCAGTAGAACAGCAGCAGCAGTAGTAGCAGAGCGCACAGGCACCATGTCCCCACTCCCCCTCAGCGCAGAATCTATTCTCTACCCTAAAGAGGCCAAAAATTACACAACGAGGAAAGCTTTTAAACAGAAACTACTAAAGGAGAGGCCAGAAACCCTTTTTGCAGTCCTCTACAAAAACGGTGACGTGAGTAATCTCATCTTCCTCACTGACCAGCCAAATGCATGGCGCTCAGCAGTGTGCTCTCACTACCCATCCATAAAGAAAGAAGGAACCTGTAATGGGTGGAAGCTGCAAATCAAAGACACAGACGACCCTGACAGCACCATGATAACAATCAACCTCTWCAAGACTGGGACTGTCATGGTGCAAGGTAACATTAGGCTGTTTGAAACAGACTTTCAGACCATTAAGGAGAGAGCGGAGAGAGAGAAGGACACCACCTGTGACATGCCCTCCCACAAGACAAACTCCACCAGCACCACCCTCACCCCTACTCTCCCCACCCAAAAAGGCACATCCAGCACCTCTCTTCCCACCATAGTGGAGGACACGCCCCAGGTGGAGAGCGACCCCCTCAGTGCAGAGCAGGCTCAGGCCCTCCTCACCACCATGGCTGCCATGAGGGATGAGTTCACCAAATTGGAGGGGGAGGTGGTCCTGCTCAGGGAGAGCGTGAGCAAACAGCAACCAGACAACCACACCTTAGAGGAGCTCCTAACCAAGGTGAGGACAGAGCAGGACAGCAGCCTTGCAACACAGCTGAAAGAGGTTCAGCAAGAGAGAGATGGACTCAAGAGAGAGCTGGCTGATCTAACAAAGGAGGTGAGAGAGCTCCAAAAAGACAGGCAGAGCAGCAATAAGGAGCTGACCACACTAAGAGAGGAGCTGCAGGAGAGAAAGAGAACACAGGCTGCAGGAGCAGCTAGATTACCACCCTATGACCTGCCCTCACACAGCAGAGGAGCCCAGCTCAACCAGCCAGACTTCCCCAGCCCTGCCTGCTGCACCCCTCCTCCACAACCCACAGAACAGCATCCCACTGACAGTGGCACCGACACAGACCAGCCACACCCCAGCTCCAACATCCCACCAGCCCCCCTCTGCCCCCCCCCCCCACCCAGTCCAGAAGAAACATGGCTGACATTGTCCTGTTAATGGACTCAAATGGGAAGTATGTTCAGGAGAATAAACTTTTCCAGTAGACCCAAGAGAAAAGGTGTGGTGCCCACAACGCAGAGTGCCATGGAGCTGCTTGATAAGGCCCATCTCGGGTCGCCAAGCCACATAATCATACATACCGGAAGCAACGACCTGCGTGCTCAGCAGGAGAGGGTGGCGACTTCACTACGGGAGGTGATTGAGAAGGCCTCCGCAATCTTCCCCAACTCAAGAATCATAGTGTGAACCCTTCTACAGAGGAGGGACTCCACCCTGCCACAATCAAAGAATAACGCCAGCCTATCCGGGACTGTCCCTGCGCCAACGTACACCTGGCCCACCATCCCACCCTCAATCTGGACTGTCTCTATGACCATGTTCACCTGTACAGGGAGACAGTCCCATCCTTGCCAAGACTCTCAAGGACGTCGCTTTAAACGCGCCCGACCTCTCCACCCAGGAACAGCGGAGCAATCTCCACCCGCCGAGATCACCGAGACAACACCCGGACCAGCACCTGGACCCCCAGCCACGACCACAGCACCACCAACCTCAATGCCCACCACAGCCAGCGCAGCACAGACCACCCAGCCAGCTTCAGAGCCACCAGACGAGGCCTCCCAACCCCTTGCCCCCAACCGCCAGACCCACACTTGGAGGAGCCACAGCCCAGCAGGCTGAGCTACGCACAGGCTGTGAGAGGAGCAACTGGCCCAGCCCCACCAACCAAATGAGTGACATTAAACAAATGCTGAATCTACTATGCTCACATGTGATAGGCCGAGGGTCATGGTAAGATGAGCACAAGAACTCCACCAATCTCACACTACATCCACCCAAGTGGCATGACACGAATTCTATCTTAATGATAAACAAACACATTTGCAAAATAAGAGTTTACTTTAATTAAAAATCCTATTTTAATAGTTCTTGATGTGAGTGTTTGTCTCATTTTGAAGGTAAAGAAAAAGTTATGAAATCTTTTTACGTTGCAGTTGGAATTACAAGGATGAAGTCCTCTGCTTTGGGCTAAAGAGCAGAAAACCCAGACTTCTGAAAGAAATTGATGAGTTTGATATTGTAGTACTACAGGAAACAGTGGGCGAGGTGATGTTTCCACTGGCTGTCCACTAGGTTATAGGGAGATAGTCATACCATCCACTAAATTAAAAGGATCAAAAAAAGGGCAGAGACTCCAGGGGAATGCTAATATGGTATAAATCTGAACTAATAATTCAATCGAATTGATCAAAACAGGAGAATTCTTTATCTGGTTAAAAATCAACAAGGAGGCATCTTGACAGATAAAACGTCTTCCTCTGTGCCACATACATTCCCCCCCCTCAGAATCACCCTACTTCAACGAAGAGAATTTCTCCATTCTAGAGGGAGATTAGTCACTTTCAGGCCCAAGGCAACGTACTGGTCTGTGGAGACGTGAATGCTAGAACAGGCAGAAGAACAAGACATGATGTAACAGTCATGGGAATAACACACTACAGGAGCAAGCAACCTTCTCCTCCCCACATACCCCCCACAAGAACAACTATGACAAAGTGAAAAACAAAAGATGGGAGTCAGCTCCTGAAGCTCTGTCGAACACTGGGTCTGTACATATCAATGGGCAGCTGAGAGGAGACTCTTTTGGTAGGTACACCTACAGCTCATCCCTTGGCAGCAGCACTGTAGACTACTTCCTCACCGACCTAAACCCAGAGTCTCTCAGAGYCTTYACAGTCAGCCCACTAACACCTCTCTCAGACCACAGTAAAATCACAGTGTATCTGAGAAGAGCAGAACCCAACCATGAAGCATCACGGCCCAATAAATTACATGGTACTAAACAGGCCTATAGATGGAGTGCAAACAGTACATACATCTACCAAAAAGCAATTAGTAGCCAAAAAATACAAATTCTCCTGGACAACTTTTTAGCCTTAACATTCTCCTTCAGCAATGAAGGTGTAAATTTGGCCGTTAGGAACATAAACTTTATATTTGACAAATGAGCCTCCTTGGCTAATCTAAAGAAGCATAAGAGCAAACCAAAAATAACAGATAATGAAAAATGGTTTGATAATGATTGCAAAAATCTAAGAAAGTCATTGAGAAATATATCTAATCAAAAACACCGAGAACCAGACAACAAAAATATACGCCTTCAATATGGGGAAACACTGAAGCAATACAAACGCACCCTAAGAACAAAAAAGGAACAGCACATTAGAAATCAGCTGKATAGAATTGAGGAATCCATAGAATCAAACAACTTCTGGGAGAATTGGAATAAATTAAACAAACCTCATCATGAGGAATATGGCTATCCAAAATGGGGATATGTGGAGAAATCACTTTGCAAACCTCTATAGCAATATAACAAAGAGCCCAGAACAAAAAGATATACAAGAAAAATTACAAATCCTTGAATTAGCAGTCAAAGACTATCAGAATCCTGTGGATACCCCAATTACAGAAGAAGAATTATTGGAAAAACTATGCACTCTCCAACCCAAAAAGGCCTGTGGTGCTGATGGTATTTTAAATGAAATGATCAAATATACAGACCACAAATTCTAATTGGCTGTACTCAAACTCTTCAACATTATCCTCACTGCAGGTATTTTCCCCGATATTTGGAACCAGGGATTGATCACACCAATCTATAAAAATGGAGACAAATTTGACATAATAATTACAGAGGAATTTGTGTTAACAGCAACTTGGGGAAAATTCTCTGCAGTATTATAAATAGCAGACTACATCATTTCCTTGACGAACACAAYGTCCTGAGCAGAAGCCAGATTGGAATTCTAAAAAAGTATCGTACAACAGACCACATTTACACCCTCCACACTCTAATTGATAAACAAGTTAACCAAAACAAAGGCAAAATCTACTCGTGTTTTGTTAGATTTCAAGAAGCATTTGATTCAATTTGGCACGAAGGTTTTTTTTTTAAACTAAAAGAAAGTGTATTGGAGGGAAAACATATGATTTTATTAAATCAATGTACAGCTAAAAAAACAATATGCGGTTAAAATTGGCAACAAGCAAACAGACTTCTCTCTCAGGGGCGGGAGTGAAACAGGGTGCCCAATAAGTCCAACATTATTTAAATCTACATTATATATGCAAAAACATTAGGAGAACGGCAGCACCTGGTATCACCCTACACAACACTGAAATCACCGTGTCTGCTGTACGCAGATGACCTGGTGCTGCTGTCTCCCACTAAAGAGGGTTACAGCAGCACCTAGATCGTCTTCACAGGTTCTGTCAGACCTGGGCTCTGACCGTTAACCTATAAAAAAACGAACATAATGATATTCCAAAAAAGGTCCGGAAATAAGGATGACAAATATACATTCTATTTGGGACACAGTTATTAGAACAAAACCAAAACGACACATATCTAGGACTAAATATCAGCAACACAGGTAGCTTGCACATGGCTG
>NW_019942531.1:261612-271259 GCF_002910315.2 Salvelinus sp. IW2-2015 | reverse complement strand
GCTCTGACCGTTAACCTTAAAAAAAACGAACATAATGATATTCCAAAAAAGGGTCCGGAAATAAGGATGACAAATATACATTCTATTTGGACACAGTTATTAGCAACACACCAAAAACGACACATATCTGAGACTAAATATCAGCAACACAGGTAGCTTTCACATGGCTGTGAATGAGCTGAGAGACCAAGCAAGAAGAGCATTCTATGCCATTAAAAAGTCGAAAAAACATCAAAATCGAAAATCCAATTAGAATCTGGCTCAAAATGTTTCAATCAGTTATAGAACCAATTGCTCTATATGGCAGTGAAGTATGGGGTCCACTCTCTAATAATGAATTTACTAAATGGGACAAACATCCAATTGAAATATTGCATGCAGGGTTTTGCAAGACTGTATTGCAAGTAACAAAGAAAACAGAATTGGGCCAATACCCCCTCCTCATTCGAATAGAAAAAAAAGAGCCACAAATTTTTAACAACCATCTAAAAAACAAGTGACCCCAAAATATTCCATCACACAGGCTCTACAATGTCAAGAGATGAAACCAGAGAAGAGTCCCCTCAGCCAGCTTGGTTCTGAGGCTCAGTTCACCAACCCAAACCAACCGCCATAGAGCCTTAGGACAGCCCTCAGAAAATCTGGCCCAACCAAATCATCACAAACAAAAATAAAAAATATATCACCTATTGGAAAGACACCACAAAAAATCTAAGTAAACTTCAATGCTATTTGGCTCTAAACAGGACAGTACACGTGCAGACTATCTGACCACTGCTTGACTGATAGAAAAACTGAGGAAAACATGACTAGGTACAGTACTCAGTGAGCACAGCTGGCTATAGAGACCGGTCATCACAGACAAACCTGGCTGCCCAGAGAAGACAGGCTGTGCTCACTCTGCTCCAGGGAGAGGTAAGACAGAGCTGCATTTCCTATTACACTGTGACAAATACTCAGACCTAAGAGAATATGTCTTTCCCAAAATTATAATTCAATACAAAGAATTTGAAAACTATAAAATTAATTATTTATTGGGTAAAAGCCCAAAAATGTGCAGCCAAATATGTGTCCTCCGCCACAACCTGAGGGAAAGCTAGTGAAAAGTGCAAAGTAATGTTGATAATATTTCCCATCTTGCTTTTGTTTTGTCTTTCATACCAGGTCATGTGTCTTCTCAGTCATGTTGAGACTGGTCTACTACTGTTGCTTTAATGTATTGTTGTTCTGATTAATATTGTTGTTGTAGTTTGGTTGTTAATGGTAATCCCATGTCCACTACTACTATTATTATTGCTGTTGGTCCCACCATTTTAATATATAAATATATATATTTAGTATATAACAAGTCATATGAAAAAGTTTGGGCACCCCTCTGAGGCTGCATAATAATTTACTCTGTCGTCACAGAAAATGATCACAGTGGCATGCCCATTCATTTTCTAATAAAAGCTGAGAGTCGGGTATTGTCCAGTACAAAGATTTTTGTGTAGCAATATTAAGTTGTATGAAATTAAATCAGATTGAAAAATAGGCTATGCCAAAAAAACCCTTGGTCATTCTGTTGATTTGAATACCTGTAACTACTTAGCACTGATTAATTGGAACACACATTGGTTTGGTGAGCTCATTAAGCCTTGAACTTCATAGAAAGTGCATGCCAAATCATGAGAAAAGGTATTTAAGGTGCCAATTGCAAGTTGTTGTTCTCTTTGACTCCTCCTCTGAAGAGTGGCAACATGGGCCTCAAAACAACTCTCAAATGACCTGAAACAAAGATTGTTCACAATATGTTTAGAGAAGGCTACAAAAAGCTATCGCAGAGATTTAGCGGTCAGTGTCCACTGTTGAGGACATAGTAGGGAAATGGAAGACCAACAGGCACAGTTCTTGTTAAGGCAGAAGTGGCAGGCCAAGTAAAATATCGAAGAGGCAAAGGGAAGGATGGTGAGAACGGTCAAAAAACGCCCACAGACCACCTCCAAGACCTACAACATCATCTTGCTGCATATGGTGTCATGTGCATCGTTCACAATTCAGCACATTTGCACAAGGAGAAGCTGTATGGGAGAGTGATGCGGAGAAGAAGCCTTTTCTGCACACACGCCACAAACAGAGTCGCTTGAGGTATGCAAACGCACATTTGGACAAGCCAGCTTTTCATTTTGGAATAAGGTGCTATGGACTGATGAAACAAAGATTGAGTTATTTTGGTCATAACAAGGGACGTTATGCATGGCGGCAAAAGAACACAGCGTTCCAAGAAAAACACTTGCTACCCACAGTCAAATTGGTGGGGGTTCCATCATGCTGTGGGGCTGTGTGGCCAGTGCCGGACTGGGAATCTTGTTTAAGTTGAGGGTCGCATGGATTCCATCAATATCAGCAGATTCTTGGGAATAATGTTGAAGAATCAGATCACAAAGTTGAAGTTACGCGGCGCTGGATATTTCAACAAACAACGACCCAAAACACTGCTCAAAATCTACCCAGGCATTTATGCAGAGGAACAAGTACAATGTTCTGGAATGGCCCATCCCAGTCCCAGACCTGAATATCATTGAGAATCGTGTGGGATGATTTGAGCGGGCTGTCCATGCTCGGCAACCATCAAAACCTAACTGAACTGGAGATTGTTAAGGAGGTAATGGTCCAAAATACCTTCATCCAGAATCCAGACACTCATTAGAGGCTATGGGAGCGTCTAGAGGCTGTTATTTCAGCAAAAGGAGGCTCTACTAAATATTGATGTGATTTTCTATTGGGGTGCCTAATTTATGCACCTGTCTAATTTTGTTTTGATGCATATTGCACATTTTCTGTTAATCCAATAAACCTAATTTCACGACTGAAATATTACTGTGTCCATCACTTATTTGATAGATAAAATGAAATTGCTGATCCAAACACCCAATTATTTATAAATGGAAATCATGGAAATTGTCAGGGGTGCCCAAACTTTTTCATACGACTGTATATACATACATATTTGATCTTTATTTTTTCGATATGTATACTTTGACAATGTAAGTAATAATGAACTTTCACATCAATAAAGTCAATTGAATTGAATTGAGAGGAGAGAGAGAGAGAGAGAGAGAGAGAGAGAGAGAGAAGAGAGAGAGAGGGGAGATCAGTGTAACATATACTTGTAGAGAAGAGAGAGACAGTGAGGGAGAGAGGGTGAGGGGGATGACAGGGAAAGGAAGAGTGAGAGGGGAAGATTGATGGAGAGAGAGCTAGAGGGAGAGAGTGACAGCGGGACAGAGACAGAGGGAGAGGAGAGAGAAGGACAGAGAGAAGGAATGTGTGTGAGAGAGATCAGCCCTGTACATGCACATTTGCCCTGAACATTGTACTTTTGGCAGCGTCGATAAAGAGGCTCAGAAATTACCTTTTTTTGTATGCACCTTTGCCTCGGCCCTAGTGGCCTCAGATTCGTTAGCGTTAATGACATCGGACACTCTAGTTTATCCATCCAGGATGGGGTGAGCTGGCATGCTCAGAGGGTCGATCAGGATCTCATAGGGAAAGTCAGGATGCTTCCAGGAGGAAGGGGTGTGGATGCTCCAATTGTCCCACAGCCCAAACGTCAGAGAGACAGACAAACAGACAGACAGACAGACAGCGAGAGAATGAGAACAGTAAGTTACTTTCACATTGTTTTTCTTTAAATTAGTCAGTGTTGAGGGTAAGAAAAAAAGACAGGTATACTGTATGTAGAGAAATGATGATGTTAGTACACAGGAGGAGCTGTTATTGGGAAGGTAGTGTTTAACTGATCTAAATACCATAACTCTAACTAACAATGGCTATTATAGTCGATACAAGGGAAGCATATATCCCCAAAACCCACCCCTATCTACTGGACATTAACCTTAAAACATAAATCATGAAACTTGCATACAGAGGAGACAACAGGACAAATGACCTGTGTGAATTGTTTCCTACATATGAACACTCCATAGGCACTCCACAGGCGCACAGTGCAGTCTATAGACGAGGTGAGCAGTACTTGGTCATTGTCAACAATCTGCAACCTGGACAAGATGGTAAAAGGCAGGGAGGGCGTGAGCAAAATGTGAAGCACAATTTTGTTGTTTATGTTTGAGAGGGTGTTCACTATTAGCAGGTCCTGCACGTACAGTACCCGGTGATGCTGCCGGTATGGGCACGCCAGTAGTTTTCAGCTGAATAAATAAAAATGCTTTTACTTTTTGAATTCATAGATCAATATAATGCTCTGAGACAAAATAAATCCTGCTCTCTTTTCATCTCTTTTTATCAGACCTGTTCTAACGAGTTGAGAAAACAATCTTACCTCTCGTGGGGTTTTCTCTGAGCCAAGAGCGTATGTCTTTATGTCATTTAAGATAGACATAGCCAATTTGGTCAGCCGCGTACAGTGAGGTGTCTTCCTTTGTCACTGCTATCTTAGTGATCTGCTGCTAGAACCTAGACTGAGGAACATATTACGTTGGTTACACTTGGTTCATAATGTTCACGAAGAAGCCTCAATAAACATTTTATAAATACTGTACATGGGCTACTATTAATAAATAAGCACAATCATTTATAACATGTTAGCTTTATAATATGCATTTTAAGCATTGACTATTGTTTCTAACACATTTCTAAGCATTTAAATACATTCATTGTGTAAGAATTTTGAATGGCTTATTTAGGAAAGTTACTATAGTAAACTGTAGTTATTGCTTCATGCTTCATGATTTCTAGAAAAAGCCTAATCATAAAAAAGGAGCACATATGGCCTCCCTAGTGGCGCAGCTGTCTAAGTCACTGCATCACTGTGCTTGAGGCGTTACTTGAGGCGTTACAGGTTTGATTCCAGGCTGTGTCACAACTGACTGTGACCGAGAGTCCCTGTTACGAGAATTATGTTCTCAATGTTGAAAACCCAATTCAATTAAACTACTCAGTCTGCAACCCAGAATTTGTAAGATACTGGTTGAATGAAACAGACGGAGGCCCAGCTATGAGTCAAAATGTTTATTCGCGAGAGCGCGCTAGTCCGTTGTACAAAACCATTCATTTTATACTGGCTCCTTACGCACTTGCATTCACACACAAACAGTAGATATCATACGCACATACATACACACGGACAGTAGGTATCCTACGCACATACTGTATCAATACCCAGCCGACAAAGATTAGGGACCGTGAGAAGCACTCCCTGTCCTATAACAAATCTCTCAGTGGCCCCCAGCCAAGGTCGGCACCGAATCTTGCTCAGACAGTCTATGTTTAAGATACTACAGAGACATATTGTACAGATATATAATTTGACTGACTAAATCTACACACATCATTAATAATAATTTTATGATTCTAATCAATTTCATACCATTATATGGTTTCAGGGTGGAATATTCTAATCATTAATTTAAACATATAAATTCCATCAACAGTCCCATAGGGCGGCGACAATTGGCCCATTATCGTCCGGGTTAGGGGAGGGTTTAACCGGGGGAGCTTTACTTGGCTCATTGCGCTCTAGCAACTTCTTGTGGTGGGCTGGGCGACTGCAGACAGGCTTTGGATTGTCAGTTGAAAGGTGTTTCCTCTAACACATTGGTGCAGCTGGCTTCCGGGTTAAGCGGGCGGGTGTTAAGCACGGTTTGGTGGGTCATGTTTTGGAGGATGCATGACTCGACATTCACCTCTCCTGAGCCTGTTGAGGAGTTGCAACGATGAGACAAGATCATAATTGGATCACAATTGGATATCACGAAAAAGGGAGTAAAATACTAAAATATATAAATATAAAGGAGCACATGGACAGTTGCCATGGTAACATATACTACCTTGAAGCACGTTCCAGAAATTAACGTGACCTTTGTTTGAAAACATAAAATACCACATCAATAGAACATATTCCTCTGTGAATTGCACCGCACAATATATTATTATAATACATTTTGTTTCCTATAATATATCATATATAGTTAAAGTCGGATGTTTACGTATACCTTAGCCAAATACATATAAACTCAGTTTTCACAATTCCTGACATTTAATCGTAGTAAAAATTCCCTGGTTTAGGTCAGTTAGGATCACCACTTTATTTTAAGAATGTGAAATGTCARAATAATGGTAGAGATAATTATTTATTTCAGGTTTTATTTATTTCATCACATTCCTAGTGGGTCAAAARTGTACATACACACAATTAGTATTTGGCAGCATTGCCTTGAAATTGTTTAACTTGGGTCAAACGTTTCGGGTAGCCTCCCACAAGCTTCCCACAATAAGTTGGGTGAATTTTGGCCCATTCCTTCTGACAGAGCTGGTGTAACTGAGTCAGGTTTGTAGGCCTCCTTGCTTGCACACACTTTTTCAGTTCTGCCCACAAATTTTCTATAGGATTGAGGTCAGGGCCTTGTAATGGCCACTCCAATACCTTGACTTTATTGTCCTTAAGCCATCTTTCCACAACTTTGGAAGTATGCTTGGATCATTGTCCATTTGGAAGACCCATACGAGAGAGATTAAGGACTGTTTGTTCGTTCGGTCGTTTTGTGTAGTCATTTTCTGTTCGTGAGTTTCATCGTGTTATGTAAGTTCTTATGTTCAGGTTTCGTCTACTCCGTTGTTTGTTTTGTTTTAGTTTCAAGTGAAGTTCGTGTTTTCGTCTTTACTTAAAAAAATCATGTCATATCAAGACGCTGCATTTTGGTTTAATCCCTGCTCTCCTCTTCGGATGAAGGAGGAGGAACGCCGTTACAGAACCACCCACCACAACAGAACCAAGCCAGCGTAAGTTCGAGCAGCGGCCGAGTAATCAGGACTCGTGGACTTGGGAGACGTATTAAACGGAAAGGGTGCCTACACATGGGAGGAGATCCGGGCTGGAAGGGATCGCCTCCCATGGGAACAGCTGAAGGCATTGAGGAGAGCAGAGGCTACCGAGAAAGGAACCGAAGCTATGAAGGTATGCGGCTAGCAAGGAAGCCGAGAAGAAACCCCAAAAAATTTCTTGGGGGGGCTAGAGGTAGTGGGCCAAGGGCAGGTAGGAGACTGCGCCCACTTCCCAGGCTAACCGTGGAGAGCGGGAGTCAGGGCAGACACCGTGTTACGCAGTAGAGCGCACGGTGTCTCCTGTACGTGTGCATAGCCCAGTGCGGGTTATTCCACCTCCCCGCACTGGTAGGGCTAGATTGAGCATTGAGCCAAGTGCCATGAAGCCGGCTCTAACATATCTGGCCACTAGTACGTCTCCTTGGGCTGGCTTACATGGCACCAGCCTTACGCATGGTGTCCCCGGTTCGCCTACATAGCCCGGTGGCGGGTTATTCCACCTCCCCGCACTGGTCGGGCGACGGGGAGCATTCAACCAGGTAAGGTTGGGCAGGCTCAATGCTCAAGGGAGCCAGTACGCTGCACGGTCCGGTATTTCCGCGCTATCCTCCCGCGCCCAGCCCAGTACCACCAGTGCCTACACCACGCACACAGGCTTCCAGTGTGTCTCAGAGCCCTGTTCCCCTCCACGCACTCGTCCCCAATGGTGCGTGTCTCCCGCGCCATTACCACTGTGCCTACGCCACGCACCAAGTCTCCTGTGCGTTCCAGGTCCTGTGCATCCTGTTCTGCTCCCCGCACTAGCCTTGAAGTGCGTGTTCCCAGCCCGGTACCACCAGTGCCGGCACCACGCACTAGGCCTAAGTGCGTATCCAGGGTCCAGTATGCCCTGTTCCTTCTCCCCGCACTAGCCTTGAGATGCGTGTCTCAGCCCGGTACACCAGTTCCGGCACCACGCACAGGCCTACAGTGCGCCTCATCCGGCCAGAGCCAGTTCCCCGTCTCCCCAGCGCGCATCTGAGCCATCCGTCTCCACACGCCATCTGAGCCACTTCCGTTCCCCAGCGCCGTTTGAGCCATCGTCCCCCAGCGCGTTACCCATCGAGCGCCGTTTAGCTCGCCCCAGTGTTGCCTCGTCTGCCCAGCGCCGTTGAGCCATCCGTCTGCCCAGCGCCGTCTGAGCCATCCGTCCCCAGTGCCGTCTGAGCCATCCGTCGTTCCGAGCCATTAGAGCCGCCGTCTGTCCCGAGCCGTCAGAGCGTTCGTCAGTCGGAGCTGCTAGACGCATTCGTCAGACAGGATCTGCCAGAGGCCGCCGCCGGACGCAGACAGGATCTGCCAGAGGCCGCCGACCAGACAGGATCTGCCAGAGCCGCGCCGACCAGACAGGTCTGGCCCAGAGCCGCCGACCGCAGACAGGATCTGCCAGAGCCGCCACCAGACAGGATCTGCAGAGCCGCCACCAGACAGGATCTGCCAGAGCCGCACCAGAGCAGGATTCTGCAGAGCCGCCACCAGACTCCAGCGCCAGCGAGCCATGAGCGTCCAGAGCGTCAGCCTGCATGAGCGCGCAGAGCCGTCAGCGCGCATGAGCGTCCAGATCGTCAGCGCCTGAGAGCCGATCGCAGCCAGCATGAGCAGCCGATCCGTCACAGCCATGAGCCCAGATCCGTCAGCCACCATGAGCAGCCAGAGCCAGTCCAAGCCCAGGATCCGCCGAGCCGTCCAGCCAGGATCCGCCAGAGCCGTCCAGCCAGGATTCCGCCAGAGCCGTGCCAGCCAGGATCCGCCAGCCAGCCAGGATCCGCCAGAGCCAGCCAGCCAGGATCCGCCAGCTCCAGCCGAGCTTCCCCTCAGCCAGAGCTGCTAAGTAATCCAAGAACCTGCCCTCAGTCAGAGCTGTCCTCTCTGTCCGGAGCTGCCCTTCAGTCCGGAGTTGCCCCTCTATCTGAGCTACCTTCTATCTGACGCTACCTCTGTGCGCCTATCTTCTTCGTGCTGCCGTTGTCCCGGTGCTGCCCTTGTCTCGATGTTTACCCAAGAAATTAAGTGGGTGAATAGGAGGGTGGTCAGCGTCGAGGGGAACGTAAACTGGGATTGACTATGGTGGGGTGGGGACCTCGCCCCAGAGCCTGAGCCACCACCTGGTCAGATGCCCCACGCAGACCTCCCCTAACTTTGTGCTGGTGCGCCGCGGAGTTCGCACCTTAGGGGGGGGGGGTTATGTCACGTTCTGACTGTTTTCTGTTAGTTTTTGTATGTGTTAGTTGGTCAGGACGTGAGTTTGGATGGGCAGTCTAGTTTTCTGTTTCTATGTTGGTTTTGGGTACCTGATATGGTTCTCAATTAGAGGCAGGTGGTTTTCATCTCCTCTGATTGAGAATCATATTAAGGTAGGTGTTTTCACTTTGTTTGTCGTGGGTGGTTGTCTCCTGTGTCTGTGTTTTGTTTGCACCATACGGGACTGTTTCGTTCGTTCGTCGTTTTGTGTAGTCATTTTCCTGTTCGTGAGTTCATCGTGTTATGTAAGTTCTTATGTTCAGGTTCGTCTACTCCGTTTGTTGTTTTGTTTAGTTTCAAGTGAAGTTCGTGTTTGTCGTCTTTACTTAAAATAAATCATGTCATATCAAGACGCTGCATTTTGGTTTAATCCCTGCTCCTCCTCTTCCGGATGAAGAGAGGAACGCCGTTACAACTACTGCAGTGACATGAATGGATGAATCAGTGACATGATGGATGAATCAGTGGCATGATGGATGAATCAGTGACATGATGGATGAATCAGTGACATATGGATGAAGTGGCATGATGGATCAGTGACATGA
>NW_019942531.1:215014-260064 GCF_002910315.2 Salvelinus sp. IW2-2015 | reverse complement strand
GTGCGACCAAGCTTAACTTCCTGACTGATGTCTTGAGATGTTGCTTCAATATATCCACATAATTTTTCATCCTCATGATGCCATCTATTTTGTGTAGTGCACCAGTCCCTCCTGCAGCAAAGCACCACACATGATGCTGACACCCCCATGCTTCACGGTTGGGATGGTGTTCTTCGCCTTGCAAGCATCCCAAACAGTTCCGCCAGTGGGTCAGACGTTTACATACACTAAGTTGACTGTGCCTTTAAACAGCTTGAAAAATTCCAGAAGATGATGTCATGGCTTTAGAGATTCTGATAGGCTTTGAAATACATCAATTAGCCTATGTGCAAACTCAGTGCCTCTTTGCTTGACATCATGTGAAAATTATAAGAAATCAACGAAGACCTCAGAAAAAAATGTTGTACCTCCACAAGTCTGGTTCAACCATGGGTCCACACAGCCGCCATACCGCTCAGGAAGAGGACATGTTCTGTCTCTAGAGATGAACGTACTTTGGTGTGAAAAGTGCAAATCAATCCCAGAACAACAGCGAAGGACCTTGTGAAGATGCTGGAGGAAACAGGTACAAAAGTATCTCTATCCACAGTAAAACGAGTCCTATATCGACATAAGAAAATAATAATTTGTTCTTAACTGACTTGGCTAGTTACAGTTTCTCAATCGCTTTGGTGCATTTCTTAGACAAAAGTGCAATTCTTGATACTACTTGTACAAATTCCAAATCTAGTCACTTGTGCACATCATTAAAGCAATTCTTATTCCTTTGAACAAATTGCAATTGATAATGTACAAGTGTTCAGCTTTTTCCACATTATCAATTGCTCATGTCATGTTGATCAAAATTATAGTAGATGGTTCTCTGTTGAATAGTCTTACCCCTCAAACATCTAGGCATTAGTTCCTGCATAAGCCATTTGTCAGGACCCGGTGCGAGAAACAGTCACTAATAATCGTCAGAACCCAGAAGATGAGGCAGACACAGCAGTACTAGAGTTGTGGTTTAAATAAAGAACAAAATCTTCAGGCAAAGAAACTAAATCCACAATGTCCAAAAATAAAGCCAAAAGCACAAAATGGAAATCCTCCAAAATACAAAAGAAACTCCACAAAGTGGTAAAAAACAGCAGGAAAACAAACCTCAAAAGAGTACTCAAATAATACACAAGAACTAAACCAGAGAACCTCTGGAAAATCCAACAAGAGAAATATCTGAATAAAACAAGGCTTGGGCTGGGGCTGGGGCTGGGTGCTAACTTACAAACACTGAGCCAGAACTGAGGAAACACACAGGGTTTAAATACTAACAAGGGAATGACCTACAGGTGCAAACAATAATTAGAGCAAGAAAAACAAAAGGTACAAAAAAGGTGCAATGGGGACATCTAGTGACCAAAACCCGAACAGTCTTGGCCAAAACCTGACACCATTACATGCAAAATTGTTGAACTATTTGTCATAAACTGTCAAGCATATTTTACACATTTCTATTAGACCTTTTCTACAAAAACGTGAGTTGATGAATCGTGCAGGTGAAATTGACCCTCACTCATGAAGGAATGTAAAGTGTTAGTTCAACCAACAATCAACCAGTTGTCTAAATTGCTCAAAGTGCATCTCATGAAGAATCAATTGGCAACCATAATATAGACAGACCACAACACAGAGTTGCAATTTTCCAATAATGGATGGACCAGGAAACGAAACAGGGTCAACAGCCAAGGAGGAAAGAAGAGGAGCAAGGATGCGTGGTGGAAGGCAAAACAGGGAAGAGGCAAGAAGGGACATAGGCGCATATCTGATGACATAAGGCCACTATTGTAGACCATGTTGTCAATCATGGCCTTACAATGGCTGAGGCGGGTCGAAAGGGTGCAGCCGAATATTGGGAGATCAACCGTGTCCTCAATAGTTCAAACGTTTCGAAGAGAGAACAGTATGTCCACCAATGTACAGTGCACTGTGTACTGTATATAAGCAGTATTACTGATACTTCCTACAATCTTCATATTACAGTAGTCCACTTGTATTCACAGATACAGAAATATACTCTATACAGATACATACTGCACCTTACATGCACCCACCTGTATGTTTTACAGTAAAATGTGTGTTGCATAGTTTTTGTCTTATTGAAAGTGTTGCGATGCATCACTGCATTTTTCCCCACATAGGACTGAAAGATTACCTCAAACCGGTGGCAGAGGACGCCTTTTCACCACTCAACAGGAGGAGCTATTGCCACCATGGTCCGAGCAAACAATGCCATGAGACTCAGGGAAATACAAAGGACCATTATAGAAGACAACGATGTCTTTGAAAACATCCATACGTTAGCATCTCAACCATCGACAGGTGCTGCATAGAAACCAAGAGTATGAAACAGCTGTACCGTGTACCATTCCAAAGAATGAGGACAGCGTTAAGGAGCTACGGTACCAGTATGTACAGGTAAAACATATATCTATGTGAAACTACTTTACAGCAAATCTTTATTAGTGATACAATTGTACAGTAAGCATAAACTGCACACATTTTCCATTTGCCTGTGGAAAGGAACATGCAAATATGTACATTTTATGTCACTCTTCCTTACCAAAACAAATTAAACTGTGTGTTCTGGGATATAGAGTATAATGGAGTTGGAATCAAGTGAACCCTCTCAACAACTTTGTATACGTGGATGAGGCTGGCTTCAAACCGACCAAAGGCAGAAGGCGGGGTCGGAATATCATCGGTCACAGAGCTACTGTGGATTTGCCAGGCCAACGGGGGAGAAAATATCAGCATGGTGCTGCTATTTCGGAGCATGGTGTGCGTAACACATACCCCCTTATAGGGCCATACAACACCCAGCATCTACTCAACTTTTTAGAGACTTCTCTCAGGGCTCTCATCCCTGATGATGAGAGGGTCTGTTTAGAGAGGATTGCCAAAGTATGTGTCATTTGTGAAATGTGAGATTTCCATCGATCAAACATCATAAGCGAATGGTTTGTGACCCACCGAGGAGTCTCATAGAATTATTCCACCTATTCACCATTCCTTACCCGATTGAGGAGCTTATATTTTCTAGCATGAGGGGAAGGTGTACGATCGTTCAGCCATCTCTCCTCCTATGCGCATGATGGATGAATCAGTGACATGATGGATGAATCAGTGGCATGACTAGGTACGAGGCAAAGGAGAAAACCCTCAAGGACTGGAGCTCCCTATCCATGACCTGCAGTAGTATATCAAACACAACTAGGGCCGACAACTGGGGCCGTAAATTAGGAGTGCTGATTTAGGATCAGTTTAGCCTTTTAGATCACAATTAATACAATTATATGGACAGGGAGGGCCTGATTCTAGATGAGCACTCCTACTCTCAGCCCCTGACATAAGCACTCAGATTAGCCCTATATATTCTGATTGGCATTGCATGTCTAGTTCCCTATTCATGTTCCTCATTCATTCCTTATTCACCAGATCGTCCTGCCATGAGGGCTGAGGCTTCTGGACGTAGTGAGGCTCTTCTGGTGAATTCTAGCATGGAAACATACAGGGCATGCAGTCAACATTTTGAAATGAGGATCTATAACCAGCAGTCTATTGTCGAAGAGTAGAAATGAGAGAGGCATGTGTGTATTTCTAACTGGATCCCTCTGATGCCCTTTTTGTGACTTAGTAAAGTGGGCTGCCATCTCTATGGCTCTGTTCTCTGACCTTGTCCCCAGGCAATGTGGATGGAAGTGGCTGGGAACGAGATTACTATGCCTCATAGTCACGTGGTATTTGTTATTTTATCAAACAGTGGGTACAGGGGGTACTCATTGAGAGGGAAAGGACAGTCTTTGAAAACAGTCTCTTATGATGTTCTCGATGCTCTCAGAATCAAAAGTGGATTCGAGGGCTCTGTGGGAGGAATTACAGCTCTGTAGACAGGTCTATGTATACTTTTGTTACTACAGACCTGGAAGGATGTGAGTGTCACTGAAGTACTATGCAATATGGAATTGTATAGAAAGTCAATTCTTTAGAACCTAACACCTAGACCTCTGAGTCGGTAATCTTCCTTTAATGCATACCAGTCTCTTATGCAGAGGTATAGAGTAGAAGAAGAGGATGCGATCGCGAGGTTAGATAGACTACATGGTCAATTGGTAACCAAGGAAACACTCAAAGACTGCCATACATACGTAATACATTTTGAAGAGTAAAGAGGCAGGCAAGCATATTAGGACGTTTATATTCCTCGCTGATAATAAACTCAGAATATACTCTTGAAGGATTTTCAAAGATTGTCTCATGTGTTTTGTGAAGTCATAATCTTAAAACGCTTTGAACTTGGCATGGTTACCGGTTCAGACCCTCAGGCAGTCTCTGCTCTGGYGAAGCAAATGCAGAAGGTAATGAAAATGGGATCTCAAGGCAATAAAGTTGAATAAGTTCTAAGGGGAAGACGGGTCAGTGGAGTGGGTAAATGTATAGAAACCAATAGATGGAATATATAACCACATGGAATAGATGTGGCCTTTCTGGCTCATAGAGATAGTCTTCCTTCACTTCTATACTCACAAAGTAGACGTCAAACCCGTCAAATCATTATTCCTCTCAAATCAACAGTTGTCACATCCATCATTGGTTCTACTCACGTGTTTCTGTGGACTGTCAGGTAGGTGCAGTCACACACCTCGTTGGACTCCCCATCTGTGTGACATGTTCATTTGAAACTATTATAGCACATTAGTGGTTATATAGCCTGTGTTATGGAGGCAGTTGACATAAGGGACAAAAACAAATTAGCCTGTCATCTATAATGGCAATTATAGTTACCTTAATAATGGCTTATGCCGTTGTTCATAATGTCTATGACGGCTGTTATAATGTCTTATATAGCTGTAATAACGGCTTTATGAATCCATACATAAGGGGGGCTACAGTAAAGTGTTACCAAATCATCTCATGCAACATATAACAGAGACAAAAAAAACACTGCAATGCTCCTAATACCAGTTTTATACTGTGAGATATGAATTAGAATGTACTCACCCTTTTGCATATCTTCACACACTGCCCATTGTTAATGTTCCAGATCTTTAGAAAGCCATCTCTCCCCCCAGTCTGTAATGAGGAAGATTCATCTTATTTCTTTCTTTCAAACATTTATTCAAACACATTTATTTTTCAAGTTTTATTTTTAACAAATAAGACAAACATCACAATACAAACACACAAATACAAAACAAAATACCTTCTGCAGTGCACACTCTTCATCAATATTACTTTTCGTTATTACTCAGAGCCTCCATTAGGTAGGCAGCAGTAAGGTCACATTACACTTATGGGAAAATATCACATTGCAATAATAATTCAGTAGAAATACCTCAAATACCTTCACATACCTTATTCCTTTGGGGTCAAAGGTCACACAGGTAATGGCAGACCTCTAACAAGGTGACCTCTAACAAGGTTCAGAATGTACACTAGATGGGCCTACACATTTAGTGTTCATCTCAGCTGATTTTACATGAATTTTGTAAACATTCTAATTTCAATAGCTATTTGGTCATGTGACCTACTGGACTCAAAGAAGGTTCTGAATGTGCACTAGGTGGGCCTACACATTGCACACCCTTTAGTTTGTCCATTTTCATCTCACACGATTTTACATGAATTTTGTAATCTTTAGAATTTCAATAGCTCCTTCATCATGTGACCTACTGACCTCTAACAAGGTTCAGACCGAACAATTAGTGGGTCTACACATTGCACACCCTACACATTGCACACCTCATGTGACCTACTGACGTCAAACTACTTCAGAATGTCCACGGACTAGCTGAGACGGGCGCCGTCCAGTGCGGTAACACGGCCGATCCTGGAGAAGCTGGCGGGAGCCCCGTGGAGAGTTCTCTTTTCTTTGTGAAGGGCAGGGCGCCCTGGAATGGGATTGGCTCTAAGGGCTGGGTTGGTCGGGCTGGGGTGCGAAGCGGGGCTTGAGCCGCGGCTGGGGGAGCAGTCGCTCCGTCGCCCTCCTCTCGCCATCGTTGGAAGTTCGTRGTGCCTTCAGGTCGAACGAAACACTGGTCCGGCTGAGAGTGACAACCTCGGATAGGATAAGACAGGGGAAGTAAGGGAAGACGGCAAAGTCAGATCCATAACTTCAGGATAAATAGTACCATAGCCCTTTGAGGGCTCTTCCAACCCCTACTCTGTGTGTCACCTGTTTGAGGGTGTCTCTCCAATGGCTAGGAGACAAACTGTCTCTAGCATGTTAGTACAGGGGGGTAAGGGAGATAACGAGGTAGCCCTCTATCAGGGATCTTCCAATCCCCCCTGTATGTCAGCTGTTTTCAGGTGTCGCTAACAATGCAAACCAAACGGGAGTTACCTGCAGATGGTGATGGTTGTTGATCGTTTACGGAAGGCGGCAGTCGGCAGTTGGTCCTGGAATATGGGGCTTTCGGTCAAGCATGAAAATGTGAGGGTGGTTCCACCAGACTCAATGATTTGCTGCGGGGCTCTTGTAAAGAATCCTGACCTTGACAGGAAGCCAATCTGAGAATGATGGCTTGAACGCATCCCTGGCTTTGGCTGGGAGGTGGGAGTTAAATCCTGGGAGACGGCTGATGAAAGTGTACTACTGGCATCAATCAGATTGCAGAGCGGCTGTGGTGAAACATTTAAACACTCATCCCCTGTATACTTAGCTAACTCTAAACCGCGAAGGTTTGAATCGAATGCTGGCTTCGGGCTGGACCCGTTAACAGTGGAGCACTAAATGGAGATGGAATGTGCTTAGCGGTTATGGATACTGCCAGGTCCGCCTGGGTGCGGGACTCTACACATTCTATGTGGGAGCTCTCCTCCACGCTCCTTGGAGCATGTAGTGGAGATGGCATGTGCCATACCATTAGCTGACACAATCAGGCCTCAGGCTTGCCTCATTGCGGGACACCACACATTGTAGGTGGGGAGGTCTCCTCTACACTGACTAGACTCGAGGCGGAGACTAAACTCATTGGCCCCACAGTGATAGGGCATTGCATGTATCTGGCTCATGCCCGATAAAGTAGGGAGAGGTATCTCCAGAGTGTCTGGGGAGGGAGGCCTACATCTGATGTGGGTAGTACCATCCACGCCCATTGATTTACTGCAGACCCATAAAACGAACGGAAGAAGTCTAGGTACCCATTGTGCACGGATCACTGAATGTCAACTTGATGAAGTTCAAAGGAGCGTACTCACCTGTAGTAATCCTGTCCAGTACGAGAGGAACCACAGGTTCAGACATTTGGTGTATGTGCTTGGCTGAGGAGCTAATGGTGCGAAGCTACCATCTGTGGGATTATGACTGAATGCCTCTACGTCAGAATCCCCACCAAACCTAACGATACCATAGCGGCGCGGATCTTCGGTTGGCCCGGGATAACCTGCCTCTTTTGGCAGGTGAGTAGAGCCATTTGTGATGGGGTTGGGGTGTGGCCATATGAGTTGCCGCCCCTCTCCTGATGCGCATCGCATGTTTGTGGGGAAGACGACCTGATTCTGGGTCAAGGTTTCGTACGTAGCAGAGCAGCTCACTCGCTGCGATCTATTGAAAGTCAGCCCTGTGTAACCATCATTCTGTGGTGATAAATAGACGGCTACGAATGATATAGATGAGAACTGTTGCTACTCTCCCTAGGAGTAGCCGTCCTGCAAATATGACTGCAAGAGCACAGTGCAGAATGCTCACTGAGGTTCTGGAACATGCTAACATCTCTCTTGACGAGCATACGATACGTAAAACACTAAACCAAAATGGTGTTCATGTGAGGACACCATGGAAGAAGCCACTGCTGTCCCCCCAAAAATTCCAGCACGTCTGAAGTTTGCAAAAGAGCACTTGGATGTTCCACATCGCTACTGGCAAAATATTCAGTGGACAGCTGAAACTAAAGTTGAGTTGTTTGGAAGGAACATACAACTCTATGTGTGGAGAAAAAAAGGCACAGCACACCAACATCAAAACCTCATCCCAACTGTGAAGTGTGGGGGAGGGAGCATCATGGTTTGGGGGTGCTTTCCTGCCTCAGGCCCTGGACAGCTTGCTATCATCGCCGGAAAAATTAATTCCCTAGACATTTTGCTGGAGAATGTATTGCTATCTGTCCGCCAATTAAAGCTCAACAGAAGTTGGGGGACGCAACAGGACAACGACCCAAAACATATAAGTAAATCAACAGAATTGTTTCAACAGAAAAAAAATACGCCTTCTGGAGTGGCCCAGTCAGAGTCCTGACCTCAACCCGATTGAGATGCTGTGGCATGACCTCAAAAGAGCAGTTCACACCAGACATCCCAAGAATATTGCTGAAATAAAACAAAAAAAATCCTCCTGACCGCTGTGCAGGTCTGATCCGCAACTACAGAAAAAGTTTGGTTGAGGATATTACTGCCAAAGGAGGGTCAACCAGTTATTGAATCCAAGGGTTCACATACTTTTCCCACCCTGCACTGTGAATGTTTACATGGTGTGTTCAATAAAGACATGAAAACCTATAATTGTTTGTGTGTTATTAGTTTAAGCAGATTGTGTTTGTCTATTGTTGTGACTTAGATGAAGGTCAGATCAAATTGTATGACCAATTTATGCAGAAATCCAGGTAATTCCAAAGGGTTCACATGCTTTTTCGTTCCACTGTACATACATACACACACATATACATACATACATACATACATACACACTGAACAAAAATATAAACACAAAATGCAACAATTTCAAAGATTTTGAGTTACAGTTCATATTTAAATAAATTCATTAGGTCCTAATCTATGGATTGCACATGACTGGAATACAGAAATGCATCTATTGGGTGACAGAAAACCTTTAAAAAAGGTAGTGATGTGGATCAGAAAACCAGTCACTATCTGGTGTGACTACCATTTGCCTCATGCAGCACAACACATCTCCTTCGCATAGAGTTGATCAGGCTGTTGATTGTGGCCCGTTAAATGTTGTCCCACTCCTCTTCAATGGCTGTGCGAAGTTGCTGGATATTAGCGGGAACTGGAACACGCTGTCGTACACGTCGATCCAGAGCATCCCAAACATGCTCAATGGGTGACATGTCTGGTGAGTTTGCAGGCCATAGAATAACTGGGACATTTTCAATTTCCAGGAGTTGTATACAGATCCTTACGACATGGGGCTGTGTATTATCATGCTGAAACATGAGGTGATGGCGGCGGATGAATGGCACGACAATGGGCCTTAGGATCTCATCAAAATATCTGTGCATTCACATTGCCACCGATAAAATGCACTTGTGTTTGTATCTTATGCCTGCCCAACCATAACCCCACTGCCACCATGGGGCAATCTGTTTACAACATTGACATTAGCAAACCGCTCGCCCACACAACGCCATACACACTGTCTGCATCTGCCCAGTACAGTTGAAAGAGCACAATTCTCCAGCGTGTCAGTGGCCATCGTAGGTGAGCATTTGCCCACTGAAGTCAGTTACAACGCCGAACTGCAGTCAGGTCAAGACCCTGGTGAAGACGACGAGCACACAGATGAGCTTCCCTGAGACGGTTTCTGACAGTTGGCGCAGACATTCTTCGGTTGTGCAAACCCACAGTTTCATCAGCTGTCCGGATGGCTGGTCTCAGACGATTTCGCAGGTGAAGAAGCCTGATGTGGAGGTACAGGGCTGGCGTGGTTACACATGGTCTGCGGTTGTGAGGCCGATTGGACGTACTGCCAAATTCACTAAAATAACGTTGGAGGCGGCATATGGTAGGGAAATGAACATTACATTCTTTAGCAACAGCTCTGGTGGACATTCCTGCAGTCAGCATGCCAATTGCACGCTCCCTCAAAACTTGAGACATCTGTGGCACTGTGTTGTATGACAAAACTGCACATTTTAGAGTGGCCTTTTATTGTCTCCAGCACAAGGTGCACCTGTTTAATGATCATGCTGTGTAATAACAATGCCAGTGCCTTACTGCAGGGCTGGATAAAAAGCCTGCACACCTAGTAGCTCTCCTAAACATAAGAGTTTCCTATGCGTTTCCTCACCCAAGGACATAGGGGTTCCACAGACGCAGCACCCTGTCCATCCCTCCGGTCACCAGCAGGTTGTGCTGTTTGCTGAGGTCAAAGGTCATGACACTCTTGTATACGGGGAAGACGGTCTGTTCACATGGTACCCGGGGCTGAGGAGGCCCATTCTTATTAGAAAGGGCCCTTCTGGCCTTCCCATCCCGACACACCTCCTTGATCTTCCTCATCTGCTGCTCAATGTTGATGGGCGGGAGAACGCATCCTGGGCGTGATAAGTGACTCATTCAGTTATATCAATTAAGCATGAAAAGCACAAATATGCTGTTAAATATATGAGCGTACCTACACTCTTACAGACAGGCATACACACACACACATGCACGCACAGTACACATACATAGAAACAGACACTTACACACATAACAGATTGTTGACCTTGAAAGATGAATCATCACCCTCCAGATAGTTATACAGAACAGATGAACACAAATTCTATTACATGGAGACTGTTGTTTATGCCTCTGCACATATTAAATATGCTGGATTAATTGCTGTTTTTCAGGTAAACACATTATTTTCAAGTTATAATGAGGTAGAATGATTGATATTGATTGATATTCTTTTCAGATCCTGTGCTCTACAACATAACTCCCAGAAGTGAATTTCTTTGTATTTTTAAAGATAAAAAAAGTGCTTCATTCAAAAAGATTACAAACAGCGTGGGAGAAAGTTTAGGAGGAGACAACGTGAGAAAGTTGAAGACAGGTATCGAAGCATACATGTACCCAGACCACCAGACCAAAGGGCCTGCACACTAGAAGTGAATTTGAACTTGAATACATCCAGCTGAGATGAGAATATGGATGTGATAATGAGTAATTACCTATGACGAGGGCAGAGAGTTCATGGTTGGAGGTGGAAACACGGATGTTAGGAAAATATTTCAACTAAAATTGAAAAGAAATCTTGAGGTATTGTTGTGTGTAAATATCATGAAAATAGACATACAGTGCCTTGACTTATTCCACATTTTGTTGTGTTACAGGCTGAATTCAAAATTGATTAAATATATGTTTTTTCACCCATCGACACACACTACCCCATAATAGACAAAGTGAAAACATGTTTATAGAATTTTTTTCTAATATATTGAAAATGAAATACCGAAATCTCTCTTTTACATAAGTATTCCCACCCCTGAGTTAGAATCACCTTGGTAGCGATTACAGCTGAGAGTCTATCTGGATAAGTCTCTAATAAGTGCTTTGCACACCTGGACTGTACACCTGGACTGTACAATATTTCCACATTATTATTTTTAAAATTCTTCAAGCTCTATTAAGTTGGTTGTTGATCATTGCTACAGCCATTTTCAAGTCTTGCCATAGTTTTGGAAGCCAATTTAAGTCAAAACTGTAACTAGACCACTCAGGAGCATTCAATGTTGTCTTGGTACGCAACTCCAGTGTTTATTTTTATTAATTTATTGAACCTTTATTTAACCAGGAAAAGCCCATTGACACCCAGAGTCTCTTTTTCAAGGGAGACCTGGCCAAGAAGGCAGCAACAATAAATACATTACAGAATTAAAACATACAACAATACAACAACATGATCCAGCCTAAAAAAAAAAGCATTTACACTCCTCCGTAACAGTCGCCCATTAATATTTTAAATCCATTCAGTGGCACTAACATATCTAGATGAAGCATGGATTGTAGACTATTACATGCCTCTCGTGCACGTGAAGAGAAGGCAGTCTTGTCTAATACTGTGAATGTCCTGGGGACTTTAAGTAGCAACCACCTAGCAGACCGGGTATGGTAACTGCTAATGGTGAAGGAGACCAGACTACAGAGGTAAAGAGGGAGTTTACCTACTGGTGGTGAAGGAGACCAGACTACAGAGGTAAAGAGGGAGTTTACCCAAAAGGGCTTAGTAGATGAACACATACAAATGTATCTTTCTGCGCCTATAAAGTGAGGTCCAACCTACCAATTGGTACAAGGTACAATGGTGGGTGAGTGACTTGGTATTTGGAATAAAGAGCAAGGATGCATGATAAACAGAGTCCAGTCTCTGTAAGACAGAGGAGGTTGCATGCATATACAACAAGTCACCATAATCAATTACAGAAAGAAAAGTGGCCTGAACAAGCTTCTTTCTAGCCATAAGCGGGAATCAAGTCTTATTACGAAGAAAAAATAATAATAATTCAATTTAAGCTTTGTCACAAGATTATGCACATGAACTTTAAAAGACAACTTGTCATCCAACCAAATACCTAGGTATTTGTATGATGACACTTTTCAATAGATAAGCCAAGAGAGGTGACAAAGGTCATGAATTAGGTTTTTGTACATTCAAGACCAGTTTGCGATCATAAATGGAGGCCTGCAGTGACGGAAAAGCAGTCTGGAGCTCTTCAACAGCCTGAACTAGAGAAGGAGCACATGAATATATGACTGTGTCATCTGTATATAATAGATGTATCACATTTTCCAAATCGTTAATAAAAATTGAGAACAACACAGGAGCTAAAATAGAACCCTGGGGTACACCTCTATTAATCTCAAGAAAGCTATACTTGTGATTGTCAGCATATACACATTGTGTTCAGTCAGAAAGATAGTTCCTAAACCAATTTATTGCCCCTTCACTGAGACCAATGTTTCTGAGTCTAGCTAGCAACAATTCATGGTCAATTGAATCAAAGGCCTTTGATAAATCCAAACAGAGCAGCACAATGTTGCTTTTTATCAAGTGCATTAATGATGTTGTTTACCACTGCCATAGCTGCAGTTGTGGTGCTGTGCCCCGATCTAAAGCCAGACTGAACCCCGCTCAGTATGTTCTGTTCAACTAAGAAGTTTTTTAACTGTGAGTTCACTAGAGATTCATAGACTTTGTCCAGGATAGGGAGTTTAGAGATAGGACGATAGTTATTAGCATCTGAGGGATCTCCACCCTTTAGCAGTGGGAGGACATAAGCTGATTTCTAAATGCTGGGTATGGAGTTCGTCAAGAGACTCAAGTTGAAAATGTGAGCCACGGGTTCAGTAATAATACCAGCTGCTATCTTTAAGAGGTAGGGGTCCAGGTTGTCAGGACCTGCTGACTATTTAGTGTCTATTGCCTTTAATGCTTTATAGACCTCAGTATAAGAAATATGCTCAAAGTTCAAATGGTTCACATGAGGGCCTATATCATAGTTTACTGTAACAGAGCTTACATTAGAGGCCTGGACSCCACCATTATGAAAAACTGAACCAGCACATATGAAGTGCTTGCTAAAAACCCCTACAATATTGGATTTATCCTTCGCTTCATTAGAATCCATCATTAAATGGTGAGGAAGGCCAGCGGATGCGTTAGAACCTGCTACTGATTTGATGAGCTTCCAGAACTTGGCAGGGTTGTTTAGGTTCTCTGTGACTTCATTGAAATAGTAATCTGATTTGGACTTCCTGATCAATCCTGTGCATTTGTTTCTTACTGCTCTGAAGGCGGCCCAGTCAACATGAGCATTTGTATATCTAGTTTGAGCCTGTCACGTCTGCTTCCGCTCTTCCCCCCCTGGTGCTTGAGGGCGCCAGGCTGCCCTGCATCACGCACTCCTGCCATCTATTACGCACACCTGCCTTCTCTCTTCACGCGCATCAGCGATATTGGACTCACCTGGACTCAGTCATCACCTGTTTATTTCCTCCCCTAGATTTGTCAGTTCCCTTGCTCTGATCCCTGCTGCTGCAATTAATTGTTTTTGTCTTTGTTACCCTTGTGCTGACGCTGTTCCTGTCTCGTTCCATGTCCGTTCCTTAGTAAATGTTTGACTTCCCGTACCTGCTCCGTCTCTCCAGCGTCATCCATGTGAGAATGCAGCAGCAACATACGAAGCATCGGGGAGTACTGGTATCCGGTTGGTGGCGAGATTGGCTCTGGGTCGCCGCCGATGGAACCGGGGTTGCCTAGCCAGCTCGTCGGGCTTCCACGCCCGATGGGCTCGGATGGCGCCCATCCACGTCGGGCCTCAGCCGGATCATCAGTTCTTGTTCGCCAGCAGTCCAGGAGTTTTTGTTGTTGTTGTTGGTGGTGACGTCGTGGTGGATTCTGCCGCGATGGAACCGGGGGTGCTAAGCCAGCCGTCGGGTTTCCACACCTGACTGGCTCAAGAGGTTTCCTCGCCTCGGTTGGCTCGGCGGGTTTCCATTCCACGTCACACTCCACCGGATCTTCGGGCTCCCTCTCTGCAGCGGGATCGAACAGGCGTCTTGCTCAGCCGGATTGTCAGGCTTCCATGCCTCAGCTGGCTCGCCAGGCTCCCACGCTCCTGCCGGTTCGTTGGGCTTTCACGCCCCGACCGGCTTGCCCAGCGCCCATGTCTCGGCCGGTTCGCCAGGTGGGACACCGGGTGGCGCCCTAGAGGGGGGGGGGGGGGGGGGGGGGTACTGTCACATCTGCTCCCGCTCTTCACCCCTTGCCTTTGGGGAACAGGCTGCCCTGCATCATGCACTCCTGCCATCTATTACGCACACCTGCCTTCCTCGTCACGCGCATCAGAGATATTGGACTCACTGGACTCAGTCATCACCTGTTTATTTCCTCCCCTATATTTGTCAGTTCCCTTGCTCTGATCCCTGCTGCTGCATTAATTGTTTTTGTCTTTGTTACCCTTGTGCTGACGCTGTTCCTGTCTCGTTCCATGTCCGTTTCTTAGTAAATGCTTGACTTCCCGTACCTGCTTCGTCTCTCCAGCGTCATCCCATGTGACAGAGCCCAAGAGATATTCTTTTTCTAATTAATTCTGCCAAGTTATCTGAAAACCAGGGATTGTCCCTTCCACTGATTCTAAATTTCTTCACAGGGGCATGCTAATCACAAACGGACACAAATTTCATTAAAAATGTCCCAGGCAGTGTCAACATCAGGAATCAGACTTTACTCCTGTCAATATTATGGGGTAGCAGGATCATGTAAGAACGCTTGCTCATCAAACTGTCTAAAATGTCTTTTAAAAATATAACGGGGTTTGCCTTTAGTCATTATTGTATTTCTAACACAGGCCATTGCACAGTGATCACTGACATCATTACAGAATATCCCAGTCGATGTGTATTTGTGAGGAGTATTCTTTAGAATAATGTCCAATAGCGTTGATTTGTTAGGTGCTCTGGGATTCGGTCTCGTAGGCGCATTAATTAATTGAGCGAGATTCAGAGAGTCACACAGTTCTTTAAAAGAGTCCGATACAGTTGTATGCATGTCCCTTGTATGGCCTTTTGTTTTAGGTTATTGTCCTAAAACAGGCTTCCTTCTTTTCACTCTGTCATTTAGGTTAGTTTTGTGGAGTAACTACACTGTTGTTGATCCATCCTCAGTTCTCTCTTATCACAAGCATTAAACTCTGTAACTGTTTTAAAGTCACCATCGGCCGCATGGTGAAGCCCTGAGCGGTTTCCTTGCTTGCCGCAATTGAGTTAGGAAGGACTCCTGTATCTTTGTAGTGACTGTGTGTATTGATACACTATCCAAAGTGTAATTAATAACTTCACCATGCTCAAAGGGATATTCAATGTCAGCTTTTTTTATTTTTACCCATCTACCAATAGGTGCCCTTCTTTGTGAGGCACTGGAAAACCTCCCTGGTCTTTGTGGTTGAATCTGTTTGAAATTCACTGCTCGACTGAGGGACCTTACATATAATTATATGTGTGGGGTACAGAGATGAGGTAGTCATTAAAACAATTATATTAAACACTATTATTGCACACAGAGTGAGTCCATACAACTTATTATTTGACATGTTAAGCTAATTTTTCGCCATAACAAAGGTGGTTGAATAATTATTGACTCAAGACATTTCAGCTGGGAAAGTGTTTGAAAATGATAAGGAAAATGATCAAGCAAGAGTACTTGTGAGATTTTAGGGGGCATATTTGTGCATCAGGGACAGTATTCATAAAGCGTCTCAGAGTGCTGATCTAGGTTTCACCATCCATTCACTATTATGTAAAAGGTAACACTAGATCAGCACACTTACTCTGAGATGCTGTATGAACAAGCCCAGACAGCTAAATGGCATTCAAATTCTGATGAAAAGGTCAAGCCCATTTTGAGTCTATGGGGAGAGGGGGGGGGGGGTCCCTTTCTGTACCATACAGATAATCATCTAACAGACAGAAACGGTTATTCTATAGATAGACAAACAGGTATCCCAGTGTGCTTCAAGAAATACCGAAAAATCATCTTTGTCATCCTGTCCTGGTGGACCTTCCATCGAATGTATGTCACATTCGGAGAAAGCGTTGTCTATCCCTATGTTAGGCACATTCTCAATCTTTAGTAATTTCTTCCACATTCTGCAAATAAAGATGTAGGACTGTATGAAATAGCACTAACATATAGCTACAGTTACAGTGTTGGCACAGAGATGTTTGGCTGTCATGTTCTGTGCGAGTCAGACCAATCTGTTCAATGACATCACATTCCCATAACTAGTTAGCAGTAAAGATATTACAAATTTTAAAAGGAATACTTTGAAGTTTGTCTATTTTTGCGTGCAAACCACCTTCTTCTTATGACATAATCCAAAAAACAGAAATAGTAGACTTCATCGTCATGGAAACAGCAGACAGACATTTTAAGTTATATTTGCCTTTTTTCCTGATGCTTTTTGTTGCCTTGACAATTTGCCTTGATGATTAACTGTTGCGTTGATATCAATATTAAGTGATATCCGTATAGTTGTAGACTACACCGCTGCTGTCATCCTTACCTCCATGCGTTTATTCAAATTGGGAAATCTTTGGATGCCGACAGCAGACGCACCATTGGAAGACATAGCTTGGACTGTAGCCAACAAAAGCCTATTCTTGCTCTTTTCCCGCAATCCATCAAACACATTTGGTGTCATCATAATAGTCACTGACTTGTGGTCAGACTCGATCAGGTGTAACAAATTTAAAATTGCTCCTTTTTTCAATGCTGACTCGAATATGTTTGAGATGTATTTATTTTTTCGCCAACAAGTATCTGTAATCTGATTACAATATTTTTGCTGGTAACGTAACAGATTACAGCTACTGCTTTCTTGGATTCCCTTACATTACTCCCCAACCCTGCCTGGTAGTCTTCATACAGAATATAACACTCATCAGATCCAGTGTAGCTGCCGGGAGAGAGAGACAGAACAGGAATACCATTAAAGCAGGTCTCAGATCAGGCTGGATATTAGTAAGACATGGTAGCTGCCAGTGTGTGATCTGGTATTAAATGGTTTAGACTGCCAGTGTGGGATCTGGTATTAAATGGTTTAGACTGCCAGTGTGTGATCTGGTATTAGAAAGACATGGTTTAGACTGCCAGTGTGGGAAGCAGTATGTTAGCTAGACAATGTTTTAGGCTGCCAGTGTGTGATCTGGTAACACATGGTTTAAGCTGCCAGTGTGTGATCTGGTATTACATGGTTTAAGCTGCCAGTGTGTGATCTGGTATTACATGGTTTAGACTGCCAGTGTTTGATCTGGTATTACATGGTTTACTGCCAGTGTTTGTCGTGGCTATGTACATGTTTGAGACTGCCAGTGGTGTGATCTGGTGTTGACATGGTTTAGACTGCCAGGTGTGTGATCTGGTATTATGATGACGTTTTAGACTGCCAGTGTGTGATCTGGTATTAGGTGAGACATGGTTTAGGCTGCTCAGTGTGGTGACTGGTATTGTAACACGATGGTTTAGCTCCAGTTGTGGACTGGTATTACATGGCTTATTCAGGTGTGCCAGTTGTGTGATCTGGTATTACATTGGTTTAGAGACTGCCGGCTGTTTATCTCGCTATTACGAACATGGGTTTGAAGACTGCCAGGTGTTGAAAATCTGGTGCGTTACATGTTTTAGAGCTGCACCAGGTGTGACTTTGGTATTACATGTTTTAGGCTTGCCAGTGTTGACCCTCGTGGGTTTTACATGAGGTTTAGGGCTTTGCCAGCTTTTTGTGCTCTGGTTTATTACATGGTTTAGACTGCCAGTGGTGTCGATCTGTACTTATCCATGGGTTAGACTGTTCCAGGTGTGTGATCTGGTATTACATGAGTTTGAGACTGCCCAGTGCTGTGGCTGCCGTTATGTAGTAAGACATTGGTTAGTACTGCCGTGGTGATTCTCACTTTTTAGTACGCATCATGTATTTACGACTGTCAGTGTGGTTACTCTGTGTATCTTAAATAAGTCTTTAAGTACTCGCACGAATCGATGTGCATCTGGTACAAGTAATTACATTTTGGTTTTAGTACTGCCAGTCGCTGTGATCGCCGATAGCTAAGACATGGTTTAGACTGCCAGTGTGTGATCTGGTATTAGTAAGACATGGTTTAGACTGCCAGTGTGTGATCTGGTATTAGTGAGACATGGTTTAGACTGCCAGTGTGTGATCTGGTATTACATGGTTTAGACTGCCGGTGTGTTTTCTGGTATTAGTGAGACATGGTTTAGACTGCCAGTGTGTTATTTGTCATTAGTGAGAGATGGTTTAGGCTACCAGTGTGTGATCTGGTATTACATGGTTCATTTAATGTAATTTTTTGCAAATTCTAAACACATTTCCCAACTATAACAGCATACATGCTCCTGTGAGCAGTGTGATCCTTCATCAGAAAGGACATGTCTACATCCTCACACTTCAAAACTACTCACTGAGTCACTGACACACACACACACACACACACACTCGCTCTTGCTCCTCTTCAGGTTGAGCCCGGGGCTCTAGTAGTAGACAGCCCCATCCTTGAAAATGGTGCCATCGGGGCTGCATTGGGCTCTCCATGGCACAGGGCCTCTGACCGTGGCGGGCAGGGAAAACGCCACCTGTTGGCCACACTGCTCTGACTCCTCCTTCTCTGTGTAACTCATCTTGCAGGAGATGGAGCAATGTCAAATCAATATAGTAATTTATTTATCCCACAAGCTGTAATAGGAAATATTTCAGGCAAGCAGTGCCAGTACATATGACAAATAACATGAGACAACAGTTGAGACATTGAGATAATAGTTATTAAAAGCATGTGTGGTGTGTGGTATAATGATAGAAATTGCAACTCAAGATCATCAGCAGTTGTGACATACATATACGTACTGTATACTCTTGAAATGGGGTATCAAACTAAATTCCTGGGATCAGGCTAAAACAAAATCTTTGTTAGACATGGAATCACACCCAAACATTTTGAATTCCAGTTTCATGTCAACTGCACTTATTATTTTGAAATGAAATTGTTCTTGTCAATTGTTTTCCTCAGGCAGTCACCGTTCCACTGTAAGGAGAATACATATTTTGTGACCTCCCCTGGCCAGAATAATCAATCTCCATGAACAGGGCACTGTCCTGACATTCACAGAACAAAGGAATGATGGGACAGACAATAACAACATTACTGAGTTAAAAAATGAAGAGTGTTGTTTAAAATACCATGAAACATTTACAGTGTGACAATTACAGAAACGGTTTTGTTTAGTAGTCAAGGATTTGCTATGTGGAGAGAGAGAGAGACAGAAAGAGAGACAGAGACCACATGAGAGAGAGGAAAAGAGAGAGAGAAAGAGACAGAGATGAGGGCCAGAGATCTAATCATTTATCAATCTATCTGGGTCTTCTGGCTGCTTTTCCAGTTCCATTGACACTTACTATGTTGTGTAAGCCCAAACACTTCTTCACTATCAGTCCAAAGTTCAACACATCCAGTGATCTTAGGCCACCCATTTCAAATTCCTGCAGAGGAGAAGGTGTCATTAAATGCATTGGATCACTGAATTCCAAATCGACCCCAAGCCCCTACATCCTAGGTAGTTCCGATTTGAGGATTGGATAGGCATTATAGTAATAGCTTCATTTTGTATTCTGATTGGCTAGATAGAAATGTCGCCAAATTGCTTCCGCCTAACAATCCTCTCAGATCTACAGGATTGGCTAGGGTTCGATTGGAATTCAACGCATATATCCATAAGGAATGGCAATACTAGGTCATCCCAACAACACATTCTCAAACCATAGCAGAAATGTACCTCAAAGGCCAGCTTGAGCTTTGGCAGGCTTTCAAGGGATACCCTCTGCTCAATCGATTTGGAAAAAAAGATCAATTATTGTCATTATAGTGTCACAAATTATATTTTTTGAAAGTACTTACACAAAGGAATGAACAGTAACTTCAGATCAAAGCAGTTTTAATATACGATAAGCTAAAAATGGAAGTGGAACAATTTTTCATAATTGTTCCATTTCCTTTGGATAATGAAGAAGATTGAAATAACAAGGAGAGGTGGAAAGGTGTCAGATCAATCTGCTCTTTAAATTCTCACAGCCCGTGATAGACTTCAATTACCAGCCAATTAATGAACTCGGAGCGCTAGAGATGAAAGGCAGGGGAGGGGAGGGGAAGGGACGAGGTCGAGAGAGGACTCTGGCTAACATGGCACAACATTTCCATTTAATTAACAACACACATCAATAGGTGTTACCTCTGAGTGTGGTTAGACCCCCATTTTAGTGGCCCTTACACGCAGGCATCTTACATACACACACTCACTCACAAACACTCATACATACTGTAACAACCCTGGGTTTATAAGTGCAGATATTGACTCTGCCGCTCGAGCATGCACAGTCGAAAGCGCTCTGGACTTCGAGCTAGAAGGTCGAGGGTTCGAGACCTGCTACCTGCTTGTTTCATTACAATACAATACGATATTACACATACGTAACATCATTGCTCCCGTCCCGCTCCTTGTCCCAACCTGGACTTGAACCAGGGACCCTCTGAACACATTGACAACTGCCACCCAAGAAGCATTGTTACCTATTGCTCCACAAAAGCCACATCCCTTGAAGAGTAATGGAAACAACTACTTCCGCTAACTAGCTAGTCATTTCAAATCAGCTACACAAACAAACAAACACACAGACACTCATATGCATTCAATCTCACACTGCACACACAAAGTGGAGGATGGGGAGGACTAGGAACATACATATCCGTATGTTCCTAGGGGGTATGCCACGCTCTCTGTAATAATGGCCTCTCTCAGATGTGACAGCCAGAGTCTCCTAGCACCACAGCGCCTTTCACAGCAGCCTCTTGAGCTGTCATAAATATACATTCAGGATAAACACGCTAACCAACTCTGGAACTGGAGGGGTGCCGTGCGTGCGTGCGTGGACTCAGGCAGGAGACAGACATACAAAGCTCCCCCTCACTCGAACCCCTGACCGCTGGCTTTTACCTAATGCCTCCACAACTTCACTCAGCCGCTGTTCAGTAGAAGAATCGTTAGAAGCCAATACTACTTCAACTTCACATTTGTTCGAATAAAAAGTCTTTGTTGGAGCCATTTGACGCCTGCACTTATGCTTATAAAAGCTAGTCCTTGTGCACATCTCATGAACTTTCGATGCCGCTTCCAGGTCTTAGTAATAGCCCAATATTGTCAAGTCATGAAGATATTTGCCTGCACTTGAATTTGTTTCAATTTAGAATATTTCATGATGTGACCATCATGGTATGTACTGCATATCAAACAGTACACTTACAAATGGAGATAGAGAATTTAATCAATCATTCACATTGGTGCATTTAAGAACGAGTTTTAACCAACCCTTGCATCATACTTGATTCAACCTCTCTTTTTAAAAAGCATTTAAAAGTCATCAAATTACATCCTAGCTAATGATTCCATATATACGATACATATGTTGTAGTTACTTACAAGAGAGTAGTCAAGAAACTGTACTCAAATGCTATGGTACTCCCCACCTTTACATACTGCATGGTGACTAGTTGGCCCAAGCTTTCTGTACCAACATCAAAAACCGAGTATCATCGTACTACAAACAGTCTCTCAAAGTGCTTGACGTAGGAAGCCCAATAGCCATCAGCCACTTTACATCCTCAGAAAGCATGAGCTCACTCTGATTGGGAAAATCTTGTGCAATAACCCCCACACATTCTGTGTATCAAGATCCCAAATGGCCTGCCGCTCCCCCTCCACCAGTATTTTTGTTTCAACAGAAAACCCAAAGCATATGGCAGCAGATCCACAAGTCTCCATGATGATGTGACTGTAGTTCTCCCTTAAAGGAAGAGCAGACTTAGTAAAATACCGTCTTTCTCGGAAGAAGTTCCCCATGTCGGTGAATACACACACAGTCAGACACACATAACTGTACCACCATATCACACTCTTATCAGCGAAAATGCAATGAACGACAGGCCTTAACAATGTTCAATAAGAAATTGTGAACCATAATCCCTAGCTGTGTATTGCTAGCCTTCCATGTGTCTTGTTGTCTGTAGCTTGTGAGGTGTGGAAACACTTTGTTGCTTTTATGAATTTTGTCTTGCTGCTTTTTGTTCTATGTGGCTCTGTCTGTATGCTATGTCTTGCTTGTCCTATGCTGCTCTGCGTGTGCTCACTGCTCAATGATTGTCTATATTGTAATTGTTTTTAATAACCTGCCCAGGGACTGTGGTTGAAAATTAGCCGGCTGGCTAAAACCGGCACTTTTACTGAAGCATTGATTAATGTGCACTGTTCCTGTAAAAATAAAATAAACTCAACTCAACTAAACACAGGGTTCTAACAGGAGGCATCACACTGCTAGAGTAAATGGTGTGAAATAGAACCAAAAAGTGATAAATGGTTTGTTTCATATAGCCCTCAAAATGTTCTATAAAGAACCACAAAGGATTCTTATTGTCTAGCAGTGCAGGACAGTCATTATTCATCAACCCCATTGGTCTCCAAATCCTTCTACTGACTGATTTGACTCCATTCACATTTCTACCTGAGGCAGAATGTACCTGCTATCACATAGAAGTCCTTAAAGGGGAAATCTGGGATTGGTACATTCATTGTTTTACTTTTAATTTTAATGATATATGGCCATTGACTCTTGAAGAATATAACTTAACCTCTGTTTGACACCATCAGAACACAAAATGTAAGGTTGTTTTACTTTATTGTTTGAAATCAATGTATAATTGTAAACAAACATTGTATAGCTTCAATGCATGGTTAAAACTATCATTTTGATCTCATGGATGGTTAGTCCTTGCATCTGTAGCTCCATCTATGAATTTGAGAGTGGTTACATTTTTCCAGCCCGATCCTTGGCCCTTTAATTAACAGGTCAACTATAAAGAGAATCTGCCCTCTAGCCAAGCTATTTCAGCAGAGCAGTATTCTCATTAGATGACCAAAGCCAGAAGAGGTTAGTTCCAGTGACAGTCTATTAAGAAGAGACAGTGATAGACAGACAACTGTAGTGGCCAGGGTTTGGGTCAATTCCATTTTCAATATAGTCAATTCATGAATTATTTTATTTGTGTTATTATATTCAATTAAATTCCTGGATTTCTCCTAACACTGTAGTGACAGTTTGGGATTACCAACCTCAGGGTTGCTCCCCTTTCTCCAGTCAGGTTGAAGGCTGTTATTTGTATCAATGGAAATCCTTTTAGCAAGACACAGTAATTGTGTTTGTTTTAGTTCAAATCAAATCAAACAATATTTGTCACACGCACCGAATACAACAAGTGTAGACCTTACAATGAAATACTTATAAGCCCTTAACCAGCAGTGCAGTTCAAGAAGAGTTAATAAAAAATTTACCAAATAAATTAAAATGAAAAATTATTTWAAAAAGTAACACAATAGCATATGTAACGGATGTGAAATGGCTAGCTAGTTAGCGGGTACGCGCTAATAGCGTTTCAATCAGTTACGTCACTTGCTCTGAAACCTAGAAGTAGTATTTGTGGAGCGATGGGTAACGATGCTTCGTGGGCGACCGTTGTTGATGTGTGCAGAGGGTCCCTGGTTCGCGCCCGTGTCGGGGCGAGGGGACGGTCTAAAGTTATACTGTTACACATAACAATAACGAGGCTATATACCGGTACCGAGTCAGTGTGCAGGGGTACAGGTTAGAGGTAATTTGTACATGTAGGTAGGGGTGAAGTGACTATGCATCGATAGTAAACAGCAGCAGTGTACAAAACAAATGGAGGTGGGGGGGGTCAATATAATAGTCCAGTGGCCATTTGATTAATTGTTCAGCAGTCTTATGGTTAGAAGCTGTTTAGTCCTAGACCTTTTAGTCCTAGACTTGGCGCTCTGGTACCTCTTGCCGTGCGGTGAACAGGGAGTACAGAAGGGGACTAAGTACACAACCCTGAGGGGCCCCAGTGTTGAGGATCATCATGGCAGACATGTTGTTGCCTACCCTTACCACCTGAGGGTGGCCCATCAGGAAGTCCAGGATCCAGTTGCAGAGGTAGTGTTTAGTCCCAGGGTCCTTAGTGATGAGCTTCATGTGCACTACAGTGTTTAATGCTGCACTGTAGTCAATTTATTTATTTTTGAAACCTTTCCTTAACTAGGCAAGTCAGTTAAGAACAAATTCTTATTTACAATGACGGCCTACCCCAGCCAAACCCAGACAATGCTGGGCCAATTGTGCGCTGCCCAATCATAGTCAGATGTGATGCAGCCTGGACTTGAACCAGGTAATGCTGTGATGCCTCTTGCACTGGGATGCAGTGTCTTAGACCACTGCACCACTCGGGAGCCAATGAACAGCATTCAGTTCGGATTTATTGCCACTAATAAATTGCCACTAATTCGCTGCCTGCTCGAAGCCCTGTCAGGTAATAACCTCAAATGGATTCTTCTTGTGGGTATCTGCTTCAGTTTTGTGTAAAGAGGCAAGACCTCAACTGACACCTTGAGGTTAAACGCATCATGACAGAGATTCTATGAGTCAGTCAGTCAAAGTTTCAGCCCAATGACCGCCAATCAGTTTGGTATAAAGCTACGGGATGGTGCTGGGGAAATTTAACCCCTCTCAAATTCATAGATGGGTCAAACCAGTAACATAAATATTTTAGGCACCAGTACTCAAATACTTATTTAATTCAGCAAGACCATTTGAGTTTTGCTTGGAGAGAAGCAGCACAAAGACAATGACATTTGCACTATTCCAGAGCTTTTTTACATTATCCATGGATAGTGGACAGGCAGGCCACTGATCCGTTAGCAACCCTAACGTCTATCTATACCTGTCTCTAAGTAACAGGTGCCCAACAAACCTTCCTCTGCTGCATGCTGGTAACCAATGCCTGGTCACACCACCCAGGGTATGAGGAGGGTAATGGGTTGGTAGACAGGAAGTCGCACAACATCCAACCACATTCATCTCCCAAAATGAGTTTAGAAGACCTATTCAAGCGAATAATTAAAAAGCCTACTTCTTTACTAAAAAGCTGGGTTGTAAGCAAAATACACATTTCTGTTCTCTGCAAGATAATGGGCAACAACATATTTTGCTTTTTAGTCCAGAACTAGGCTTAATCTGGGTCCGGGAAACTGTCCTCTAGTGTGGTATACCTTGAGCTTGCTGAGGCTGCATGTGGGATCGTCCGTTTGACTTAGTCTCCCAGGGTTACAGAGTGGCGGCGGTTCTCTTGTCTCAGCAGCCCTCGCGTCACCATGGGCCGATCTCTCTCCCCGCTGCTCTGGCCCCGACATCTTAGTCCATCGCTCTCCTGCACTCCCCAGCTCAGCAAGGACGCGGTGGAAGAAGAACCCAAAAGTCTCATGTTAAGTCCAGAAAAGAAGACCCTGTTTGAATACTTTGGAAGTGCATCCTTTCTTTCCTCTCTTCCTTGAAGTAATCACTGAACTAACACAAATTGATAGGTGTAAGGATTGGTTCTACCACAGCTTTCACCAATCCAGCCATGTCAGATGAGGAATGTAGGCCTATTCAAGGAAGATAGAAGGGTGCATTGTTAAAATATTAAAACAGGGCCAAACCCTACAGCCCCTAGGCACCAAATGATAGACATAAACAAAAGAATGGTAGTTGCTCCACCTTGATAGACTTGGTAGGACTTTCACCATATTTATTACACTGTACCAATCAAATCCTTTCGAATGTCCAGAATTGCCAAGTAGGGGATAGGGTTTGTTTCTGGAGTGGTAAACATTAAAATAAATACAAATAAATAATTGTAATAATGTTGTATGTGGATGGCTTTATGCAAGTTCTGGTTTAACTTCCAAAAATATGTTTTAAATATGCAAATCAGACCAGTATAAATCCCAGGTCTCAGACTTCATAGTGTTGTGTAATTGGTGCTGTGACCTAGAGGGGATCCAATCTTACATTTCCTCGCTCTTCACACAAGCAGCCAAATTCTGATAATTTTCCCAGTAATTGGTCTTTCGGCGAATCACATCGGCTCTTTTCACAACATATTGTTTTCAGAGCTGATCTGATTGGTCAAAAGACAAATTATTTTAGTTTTTTTTTTACACAGGCAGCACAGTTCGGATATTTTTTTCACTAATTGGTCTTTTGGCCAATCAGATCAGCTCTAAAAAAGATCTGATGTGAAAAGATCTGATGTGATTGGTCAAAAGAGCCTTTAGTGGGAAAAAGATCAGAATTGTGCCGCCTGTATAAACACAGCCTTAGATACTTAAAGCTTAGAGCTCAGTGTCAATGCTGTGAGAGGGAGGATAGCCCTATTTGCAGATACATCCACCAGATAATTGAGTCAGTCTCAAAACCCTTCCAGACAAACCAACCACAGAGCAGACTCAGAGAAGACGGGGGTTGCAAATGAAGTAATATGCGGTAGATAACTACTGTTCATCAGCGGGAGTCTGTGTGTATAGCAGAACTTCACTGTGAGGTTATAAACTTTGCTTGACACAGCCAAGACAGTTTTTACGACAAACTCTGCATGCTCTGGCAATTAAATTGTATTTACCAAAACARAAGGTAGGAGGGGGGCTAGGAATAACAGCATTAAAATCTAATAAAATCTGGGGAAATGTATTTATCGGAGCTCAAATTAATTAGGCTTCCAGTGCTACATGGTAAATGTAGAGCTGTGCCACTGAGTGCGCCTCCACAGCCCCTTGACAACAGTMRACAGGCTTTGAAAAACAGGCATTCTACTCCTGTGGAGAACAACATGTCAGTGCAACCATGCAGAAGACTCAACCCAAATCACCCCGTCAACCCAGTCAGCCCCATGCTGAGATGAAAGCCCAGAGAAAACAGCAGATCAAAAATGTTGATAATCAATTAGAAAACCAGCATGGAATCACACCTGATCTGCTGTTTAAAGCAACAACAAACTGACAGGTGACAGAGCAGAGGCAGAATACCTGGACACATTCTGAATCTCTAGTTTCCCAGCAGCTGAAGAAGGGCAAACTTTCTTCCCCAGCGCCATCACAGTAGTCTTTGTATGTCTGTCTGTCTGTCTGTCAGCCTGGTCCAGTGTTCAGTTCTCTGTTAGAGTGGATGTAGGAGCTCAGTCCTTCAGTGCCAGTCTAGCCCACAGCCTCTGCTTCTCCAGATCTCCCATTACCTGACACTCTAGCCTTTCACCTGGACTCACGTGGGTGGCTCTCTGGTAACTAAGATACTAAGATAACTACTGGATGCATTTCTGCTAATATTGTCAGTTCCACAGAGCAGACAAAACCTTGGATTAGATCTAAAGGGCACCACCCTATTGGTGTAAACATGTGCTATTGTCATGTTACTACATTTACTTTTTACATTTTAGTAATTTAGTAACGACTTACAGTAGTAACGACTTACAGTAGTGGGTGCATACATTTTCGTACTAGCATGTTATAATGATGGTATTACACTACTGACTGTCTCTGAAACCTCATTCTGACGCCTTCTAAAAAAATTAGGCCTACTACTTCCAGGTTTGGTTCTGGAATCATGGTAACTGTACCAAAGAAGAATTTGATTCAGCAAGTAAAACTGCACTTACATCTGTGATATCTACAGTATAACATGCTAAAAAAGTAGCACAATGGTGTTATACAGTACTGTTATAGTTAGAATGCAGACGTAAACGGAAGTATCGTTGCATTAGATTCATTGGCTTTATTTTCAGAAATGTCAAGGCAGTTACAACACTGCAAATAAAACTCACAAACAGAGCATAAACACTCGTACACACAGTTCCACAAAGGCACTTGTTGAATGGACAGTGCCTCTGGTTGTCACATGTTTGTGGTGGGATGCTACAGAAAGTGAAGTATCACAGGGGCCCGGGCCAGCCAGACATCCACTCTGACCTGTACAACACAGGAGGGAGGACAGGTGACTTTGTACCTCTCTTCACCTGGCCGGTAGGGGGCACTCGGTGCAAAAGTGTCTGCACAACCTCCTTATCTGTAAACACAACACATCAGTCAACATAAATACAGTGCTCCGGGGTGAATGTTCCCTTAGGGACAGATCTAGGATCAGATTCCCCTGCCCCAATCCTTAACCATTAGTGGGGAAAATGCCAAACTGACCCAGGATCAGTGTTTATGGCCAACTTCAAGCAACCAAACAGGGAAGTGATTTGTAACTAGGAGAATAGGGTCAGAGTTCATAACAAGAGTCCATAGCTCACCTTTGTCAGGTAGATGTCTGCAGAACTGCTGGAGCTCTTGGGGTTGTAGAGAGCGGAGCACGGCCGAGACATCGGTCGTTATCCCTCCAAAGTGGCTGTCGTAGGTGGTCAACTGGAACCTATTCTCCTGGTTGCGGATGTGACCATGAACAACAGTAGGAACTGGAACAGAAAGGGGAGGGAGATACACTGAGATCTCTAAGTAATTAGCCTGGTAGGTCATTTAATTATTTAACTAGGCAATTCTTATTTACAATGACGGCCTTGGAACAGTGGGTTAACTGCATTGTTCAGGGGCAGAACGACTAATATTTACCTTGTCAGCTCGGGAATTCAATCTAGCAACCTTTGGGTTACTGGCCCAATGCTCGAATCACTAGGCTACCACTAGGCTGCCTTATTTTACCTGAGTTTAGCCCTGAGCAACATTGTGCAGCGTGGGAAAATATTAAATGGCACCCTATTCCGTATATCAGGGATGGGCAACATTGATGGGGGTGGGGGCCACAAGAAATCTGAACTCATCATGGCTCACAGGTCTGCACACTCACATCCATACCCACACATGTAGTCAGAGCCAGCCCTAGCCTGTTGGAGGCGCTAAGCTACATTTTGTTGGGGGGGGGGGCATATAGAACATTTACATGGGGCATATAGAACATTTTGCGGTTTTATAGCACATTTGCTGCAATTCTACATATTTTGCCATGGAGTGGAAGAGAAGATTTTGCAATTGTATAACTCATTTCATACAATTCTACATATTTTGCCATGGAGTGGAAGAGAAGATTTTGCAATTGTATAACTCATTTCATACAATTCTACTAATTTTGCCATGGCGAGTAGAGAAAACCTGCTGATGCACAACCACATTTTTAACTCGTAAATATGTAGTTATTTCAGAATGAGCGATAACTGGTTAGCGCATATTGCTTTGTGACATTATGTCACCTATCAATCCCCAGTTAGATAATATGTTTTCACTTATTGCATCTGTATGCTTGTTGTGTTCTCCCTAGTGCACTGGTTCGTTCATGAGCTGGCTGCTCATTCTAAATAGCATAATCTAATCTGTTCAAAACAGTGACAGCATGTGCAGCAGGGGTCATTCGGTTTTTGACATGCAAAAGTGAAATAGGTGTATTGATGCTGTTGTTCAAATGCACAGATCGCTTAATATATCTTCTCAAAGAAACTACCGGTAGTTCAAAAACTTGGCATCATATTTCTGTCATGCTGCTTTGTTGACAACTCCAACCACCTCCAGCCAATCAGCAGCCGCCACTGCTCCAGGGTTTCCCCTAGGTACAGATCTAGGATCAGCTTCCCCTCCCCCAATCCTAACCTTAACGATTAGTGGGGAAAACACTGACTCAAGATCACTGTTTAGGGGCAACTTCACTCTACTCATAGGATGCATCCAGGCAGCTCATAACTTACTTATAAAAAAGCTGTAAGGGGAAAAAAACGACTAAAGTCGGCTCAAACTGAAGACGGATCCCCCCCCCAAAAACAATTATTTACCAGGATTCAATCAAGCAGATAGGGCTATTCCTGATATCAGAACTGTTTTTTATTTGTACAGGACATAATACAATTATAAGTCAAGTTCAGACCGTTCCCTGGGCTGGCGGTAGTTGTGCCTCATCTCTGTGTGCGTGCAGTGAGGGACTTGGCGCGTGTGGTTCAGCGGAGTGAGAATCGGGTGGGTCAAATGAAGTCCTGTAAAAAGACAAAAGTGCAGAAGAGAAAACTTGCAAGGAGAACGCTGTAAGGGGTGACAAACAACTAGAGTGAAGTTGTACTACTGTCTTCTGCTTAAACTAAAGACAAAACCCCCCAAMACGTATAATTAMCAGGATTCAATCAATTGCAGGTAATGGTTTCCACATAGTGCTTTCAGACTTGTGTTTTAGTTCCACAGCAGAGTTATTTATAAACTGAATCATTACATGGCAAGACCTGTTCAGTYCAGACACAAACCTGACTGAGAAGTCATCTAGTGCATGCAACTTGACTTATAATTGTATTATGTCCTGTACAAATAAAAAACAGTTCTGATATCAGGAATAGCCCTATCTGCTTGATTGAATCATGGTAAATAATTGTTTTTGGGGGGGGTTCCGTCTTCAGTCTGAGCCGACTTTAGTTGTTTTTTCCCCCATTACAGCTTTTTAAAGCCTACAGTATCATACTCTGTCATAGAGATACTCATGCTGGGGAGTACTTTGAAAACACTGGGAACTTCGAAACAGGGTGTGGCTTTGGACAAAATTAGTGTGGGTATCATTTCAGACACAGCTCAGAGCCTATATTCATAAAGCCTGTCAGGGGTAGGAGTGATGATCTAGGATAAGTTTAGCCTTTTAGAGCTTAATGAATAAGATTACATGGAGAGAGGGGGAACCTTATCATAGATAAGCAATCCTACTCTAAGACTCTTGACATATACAGTGCCTTCGGAAAGTATTCAGACCCCTTGACTTTTCCCCCATTTTGTAGGTACAGCCTTATTCTAAAATGTATTAAATTGTTATTTTTCCTCATCAATCTTTCCGAAGGCACTGTATGCTCCCTGATCTCTCTACCTTGAGGCATGCCCAGGTAGTCAGTCTGGTAGGTGGACCGGTACTGGGCAGTCAGAGAGTTTCGGATCTCTTCCTCAGAAGGGGGACTTTTCCAGGGGGACCAACCACCTGCAGAGCTCTGCTTCTGGCCCTTGGGCAGTCGCCACACCATGAATGACTAGAGAAAAATGAAGATTGTTTAGCACTTTCATACAATACATCGCTGCCCAAAGAGCTTAAATGTAAAAGTAATAAAGCATAGAGGTACAATAATAAGAACGTAGTGATAACAGGGATGTGCCCCAGATGGCACCTTACACTCTTAGAAAAAAAAGGTCCTATCTTGAACCTTAAAGGGTTTTTCGGCTGTCCCAATAGGAGAACCCCTTTGAAGAAAGTCTCTAMCTGAAACCAAAAACGTTTTCCCTGTGGGGACAGCTGAAGAACCCTTTTGAAACCCTTTTTTCTAAGAGGGTACAGTGCACTACTTTTGACCAGAGCCCTATGGGCCCTGTTCAAAAGTAGTGCACTATGTTGGAAATAGGGTTCCATTTGAAATGCAACCCTGGATAGGGGCACCAGAGGGTCAGACAGGTTAGTTAGCTAAATGTTAGATTAATGTTGTTGTTTTTTTCTGTAAAAAGTTAATGCAAATGTATGAAAGTTTATACATTCTAAATACTTAATGTCCAGAGGATTGAGTGTGAATGTGGATCTGTACCTGACTTGKATGTGGGTTGTTCCTCCTGTTCCCAGAGGCTGATCCTGTGCGAATGCTGTCAGGTTTAGTGGCTGGCTTCAAACAGAAGTCCTCATTGTACACAGTGTCACAGGAGTTTCTATGGGCTCTTATTGTTGTAGGACTGAAAAAGATTTCACAAAAGGAGAAAATGTATAGGGAGACATAGCCTAAATGTGAATAATATAAACAACATAATGAAATGGAAATGAATTCATGAATAGTCAATAATATTTTCAGGCCTACTGTAAAACTGGTGTTGATGAACTGGGTCGATAAATAAAATCTCTTTTCTGCGATGTTTCATATGGGTCCCACTCTGAAATATCAAATATCAAGTTAATAGACAATAACTGATATAAATTAGTATAAAGGGGAAGTTTCCCGGGCATTAATAAACCTAGTCCAAAAAGCATGCACAATGAAGAATAAGCCTAGTCCTGGACTTTAAAGCAAATTCAATGGAGAATCTCCATACAAATATATTTATTTGCCCAAGACTACGATCAGAGTCCGAGGAACCGTCCCAAAAAGTCTCATGTCAGGTAATTTGAGGCTCCTCACCTACGGCTGCCATGGCTGTTTTCGCTCGTGATGAAACGTTTCCAGAAATCGGAATATTTTGGTTATTGGGCGCGATGTCTGGACACAAATGCACACATCTCTTCTCTAACTCTGCCTGGGATGGATGTGTTATGCAAACGTCTCTATCGTGCGTTTGATGATGCTCCGGGACAGTTCCGTGGTGCTTGAATCACAAGCGAAAGAAAGTCATGAAAAATACGCCAACAATGCAATTTAACATAATAACAATTATGACGTCAGAAGTTATGACACTTCAGTTGTAAGCCTACCTGGTTCGCAGGATTCTTCATCTTGAGTTTGCATTGTTCAATTTGGCCTATCTAGAAAACTTGTTTTCGGGGCTCCGTAGTGTGCAACTGTGTGTGCTGGAGTCCTTGGTTGTTATAGGAGACACACAACAATTCCTGTAAATTGCACAACAGCCGCGAGGGCAATTTGATGATTGATGCTGTGCTGCCTGGGGGGCTTGGACCCGCATGAAAGATTCAGCATCACATTTGGCTAGGTGCACCAAGGGTGGTAGACTGGGTTACTGGTGGTTACACTGTTTTATTAAAGTATATATCTGTTTAGCCGAATAGGCTATGTCGTTGTGTTTGCAAGTGTCCGAGTAAATGTTCTGTAAAAGGCCAGACAAGTGAATGCAAGCACAGCATCTATTTTCTCGCCATTAATGGCCAGCAGTTATGCTGATATGTTGTTGGGCCATATAATACAGTCATTGTGTGGGGCAGTTTTTGGAGTTTATTTTTAAAATAGCATTTTAAAAGATTTCCAAATTTGACACAAACAAATGTTTTATTCATTTCCGCGGCACTGAAACAAAGAGGTGCACCATATTTTGGCCCGCGACGTGAACGGGTAAATTGATCATTTTTAACTTGGTGGACCCTGGATGCTGATTGACTGACAGCCATGGTATACCACGGGTGCGACAAAACATTTATTTTTACTGCTCTAATTACGTTGGTAACCAGTTTATAATAGCAATAAGGCACCCTGGTGGTTTGTGGTATATGGCCAACATAACATGGCTAAGGGCTGTGTCCAGGCACCCCACATACATAAGAACAGCCCTTAGCTGTGGTATATTGGCTACATAACACACCCCCTCGGGACTTATTGCTTAATTACTCCACGTGCTCATTACTAGTACGTCACTTTTGTTTTGAGACTACTTTTTGTTATGAGCACCTGGCGCACGCCAGGGAGGCAGCCCGTTTCGAAAACGAATGCCAGGTTGCCAAGGGGGCAACCTGGGCCAAATAATCAAATCCCCTCAAACTCTGAAGTGTCACTCTAGACTCTAGAATGACGACCAATCATTCGACCTCTCCAGTAAGAGCTGTGGAAAGCAAGCGCCCAATCAGGCGCTCTAAGGAGTTGGCGGCAGCCAATAGGAGCCACAATGCATGGAGACGTCGCACAGCGAAAATACCGCTCATCGAATCTGGCTAGCATTGTCCCAACCGTTATCTTAGCAGCAAAATATTATGCTGGCAGCACGATCGAGGGATGTAAAAATATTAATAAGAGTCCCCCTGCAAAGACAAGAATAAATATCGAAAATCAAATGAAAATATATGTAATTAGAATTAAAGTCTGCAAAACTTAAATTGGTCCTTTCTTATTGACCAACGGGTTTAATACAGAGTGCTGGTGACTCCTTACTCCACCCACTCCATTTGATTGTATATTAATTACATATTGGCTCATAGAAAATAAATATTATATGTGCTGAAGTAAAAGTGGGTTGGGATTACTCTGTAGGGTCTGTAGAATCTCTATATAGTGTTATTTCTTGGATGACTGTGGTTAAATATCCAGCATCACTTTCTAATACACCATACCATTGGTCCCAAAGCGACACACTGTAGATTTATAAAGGACATATTGGTTTATGAGAAAAAAACTATTCTGTATGCCAAAGTAAAAGTGGTGCTTGGGATTACTGACTAGGGTCTGGAGAATCTATATATGGTGTTATTTCTTTACTCTACTTTTGATCTAAAGCCCAAAGGGTATTTGGTGTTTCAAAAACAGTGTATTGCACTGTGGCCAATGGAGTAGTTGGAGTAAAGTGCTGCTAGGTATTTATACCTCAGTCCCCCAATAAATAACAACCTATACACTGAGTGTAGAAAACATTAAGACATCTGCTCTTTCCATGACATAGACGACCAGGTGAATCCAGGTGAAAGCTATGATCCCCTGACTGCTCCACTCAGTTGTGAGGAGGATCAGGTTAAAGAAGAATTATTAAGCCTTGAGCCAAATGAGACATGGATTGTGTATGTGTGCCATTCAAGGGTGAATGGGCAAGACAAAAAAAGTGCCTTCGAACGGAGTATTGGTAGAAGGTGCCGTTTGTGTGTCCCCCCCCCCCCCCCCCCCCCCGGTGTGTCAAGAACTGCAACGCTGCTGGGTTTTTACACTCAACCGTTTCCCGTATCAAGAATGATCCACCACCCAAAGGACATCCAGCCAATTTGACACAACAATGGAGTCAACATGGGCCAGCATCCCTGTGGAATGCTTTCAACACCTTGCAGAGTCCATGCCCTGACAAATTTAACCTGTTCTGAGGGCAAAAGTGGTGGGGTGCAACTCAATATTAGGAAGATGTCTGTAATGTTTTGTACACTCAGTGTATAGATTATACAGACCCTATTAGGTAATCCCCACCACACTTTGGCACATAGAGTATTTTTTTTCTCTGTAATGTATAGGCCTATATTGTATTGCAGTCCCCCAAGAAATAACACCATATATAGATTCTTCAGACCCTACTGAGTAATGCCAAACCCACTTTTATTTTCGGCACAGAATAGTTTTTTTCTCTATAAGCCAATATGTAATAGATAGGTCGATAGTGTATTGCATTGGGACCAATGGAGTGGGTGGAGTACGAAGTACTGCTAGGTATTTAGACCTCAGTCCCCCAAGAAATAACACTATATATAGATTCTACAGACCCTACTGAGTATTCCCAACCCCACTTTTACCTCAGCACGTATAATAGTTTTTTCTCTAAATCCCAATGTTGAGAACATACCAATCTGAACATTGTATTTTTTGATAGTGGTCTTACATTCTTTTTGTAATTGTTTCCATAAATTCCTTCTTGCATTTGCTTATAAGCACAATAAAAATGAACATCGATTAACATTTAATATCTCTTGAATGAGTTCTCCACATTGCAAGAGGATAGGTTGATGTCAGCGGCTGACTCCTGAAGAGGACGGAACTAGTGGGTTGCTCTTTGGTTAAAGATGGTGGAAGCTGGAGCAGGTGGTGAACACAAAACTAATGGTGGTAAAAGCAAGGAAGATTGGACAATGGTCCAAAAATAATTGAAAAACGACCAAAGTATTGCTGGAAAACTAAGTGGATAGTTCTGGCGAATGCTCCTTCTTATCTTGTAGGAGTGCTGTTTGTTGAGGAGGGGTGAATCCATTTGAAATATCCAAGCTGTTGGAAAGAGTGATGGGTTAATAAGTAAATGCAGTAAGGATTACGAGAAGTGGACTTGTTTTGATTTCGTGTACTTCTGATAAGCAGAAATAGCTTGGGTTACGTTGTTCTCGAGTCGAGAATGTTGTCATGACGTGCGTAGCTCTTTGGATCAGGGCACCCCTCAAGGGTGTAATATCTGGCGTTTCGTGGGAAGTGGAATTGGAAGAAATTAAAAATATCCCTGGAGTGATTGATGCACGTCAGATGAAATGAGTAGTTAATGGAGAGAACGTGAAGAGTATCAGAAATTCTACAGGTTAAAAAGGTGAACTTTGTACTATTTATGTCTATGGTGATCAACGGCACTGCCAAAGGGAAGAAAAGTCTAGAAAGATGGACATCATTGTGGATGCATCAGAGCGGTTCCTGAGATTGTAGGACTTCTCGGTGAAGGAGTTTACATGAAAGGATTTCACAAGCCGTACTACCCTCTCAGGCCCCAGAGCATGAGTGGGGAGACATGGAACTTTCACCGATGGAAGAAGTGGGAGTCTGTTTTGCTTTGTTTTGTTTTGTCGATTAAGTTCGTTTTTTCCCTTCAAATATGTTTTTATTTTTTACTTTGAGTACAGTAGTGGGAGGCAATACAATGTTTTGGATGTCGTCTGCACTAAAAACCCTAGCCTCGTACGAACCATCCTGATCTCACGAGCTTACATTCTGTTTTGCTAAATCAGGATGGTTCGTACGAGGCTACTAAAACCACTGAGGTAAATAATAACTGGAGACTGCGTCCAAGATGTCCGTCCGTTGTTTTCAAGGTAATCTACTGACATTTGCATATGCCGATTCATCTATATCTGTGTTGCATCCGGTTTATACGGACCAGTATTTGCATCCAGTTTATACAGACCAACATCACAGGCACACTAGCACTCAGTGCGCACAGGTAGCAGGCGAGCAACGACGACGTCATCACGTCATCCAAAAACATGTCAGACATTGGATGAATATAAACTATAAACATAATATCTTCGGCTGTGAGTGATGGGGGGAAAAATCAGCCTCAGTGACAATTAAAGTGTCTTATTAGGAATTTTCTAATCTGACATCTCTATGTGGCCTTGTATGGAAATTGTATTTCTGGGTAGGCATCTGCAGTATGGAAGCACAACTGTAGGAGCAGTCGAAACCGTGCTTCTAGACCGGAACCCTGGCCACTTGACTAAAACCCCACCGAAGAAGATCTATATTTGTATGTTTAGAAATGCGTGCTTTTATTTTGAAGAATTCTTCATTACCATACGAAAGTGACGTCATTGTTTGTGCTACTAGCGAATATTAATCATCGTCCCATTGTTGTTTGATGAAGCATAACGTTAGCTGGTTAGCTAAGTGAGGGTATGTATATACACCCAAAATATTAGCTAGAATATATAGCGAATTATGGGAAATAAGAACATGGACATTTATTTTTGTTCAAATAAATGTGTGTATTTTGCTGAGCATTCAAGAGCATTCATAAAACATTTGCTTGCTAACTAGCTATGTAAGTGAAATGTGGGCTAACAAAAGACAGTAAACAACTGCTAGCCAGAACATTTTTAGGCACCACCTAAAACATCTTCGTGACTTTAATAACGATAATGTTAGTTGGTTTTAAAAACTCATGGAAGCCAGACATATCTAACTAGTTATATTGTACTACGTCTATCTAGCGTTAGTTATTTTTGCTCTAGCTAGATGCTAGCTGTGGCAAGCTTGGCCCGTTGCGCTGACATTAACTAACAACGTTAACAGAGCATCTCGATTTTATTTTCTGTATCGTAGCTAACGTTAATTCTTTTTGTTTTGTCCCATTTGATACGAGTCAGATTAGGTCTTCATGTTGTCTTTTGCAACACTAACACGTTATTTAGCTAGCTATAACGGCTCACTGCAAGGCTAGTTAGCTAGCTATTACCTACGACACAACAATGGGATGGATCCATGATAGTTGGCTAGCAATTCTATGCTTTGTTTTGGTGTTCAGAGGGGGCTGGATTCGATGCTAGCGAACTGCCATTGTAGCTTTCTAGCTACATTACACCATCCCTATGCATAAGCGCACCTTTAGTTAGTTGCAAAAAAGGTTTTGCAGTCATGCAGCAAGTGATAATTATTCGCAATTACAATTGTTTATTTTCAAGAAAGGAGAAGACAAATGTGCACACCCCCAGGCCCCATTCTTTGTTATGGGCAGCTAGGGAGGGACACTCATTTAATACGGCCAAAGCTCAGGGTGAATTTATCCTTGTTATGTTGAAACTCTATCTATATCCTCTCCTACTAGACCTACACAAGTCACCATGGGGAAAGATCCTAGGAAGCCGAGAGGCAAGATGTCCTCATATGCTTACTTCGTGCAGACCTGCAGGGCGGAGCACAAGAAGAAACACCCCGAAGCCAGTGTCAACTTCGCCGAGTTCTCCAAGAAATGCTCAGAGCGATGGAAGGTAGCATTACACACCAGTGAATGATTGTGAAATGACATGTTTCTGGTCCATATTCAGAATGGTTATGGATTTATTTCCACCTTGGTATGTTTTGTTACACTTGAGTGACCTTGCGGACAGTCTAGCTGTGGCCATGTGGATGTGTAATCTGAGTTTATACCTCTACGTCCAGCCCCTGTCTCCTAAAGAAAAAGGAAAGTTTGAAGACATGGCGAAGCAAGACAAGGGCCGCTACGAGAGAGAAATGAAGAACTACATCCCACCCAATGGCCAGAAAAAGAAGAGGTTCAAGGATCCCAATGCCCCCAAGAGACCGCCGTATGTACCATAATTCACTAGGTTTGCATGGCAGATAGACTGGATAGCAATTCTAGAGGGGAATTAAACGTCCCTTTGAATTTACATGTTTGTTTTTGTTTCTCAGGTCTGCGTTCTTCATCTTCTGTGCTGACTTCCGGGCCAAGATAAAGAGCGAGCACCCAGGCCTGTCCATTGGAGACACTGCTAAGAAGCTGGGAGTGATGTGGAACAGCTCTGCAGCTGAGGAGAAGAAGCCGTACGAGAAGAAGGCAGCCACGCTGAAGGAGAAATATGACAAGGTGAGCAGGGCTTTAATACAACTTCCAGAGATGGGGTTTTCACAATGACTAGAATTCCGGCTTTTCTGTGATTATCCTCTATTCAATTATATCATCTTAGAAGTTGACCTGCGAACTTCTGATTTTGAATAAGATGGGTGCAGATAATTCCACCGATAACCAATATTCAATAAATAGGATGAAAAGGGGGAATTTCATGCTGATCTGAACGCCATTCCCATGATGCCATTGTCGAAATGTAAGAAATCAACATTTGAAGCATATTTCTTGGACAACTGCTATTTTGGATAGCAATTTGAGAATTCAGTGTGGGAAAATTGCTTTTTCATTTTCCCTCTGTAAAACACTATGTCGGCAGATATATTGGTATTGGGTCCAAACATATCCGTCTGGCTCTATAAGTAATTGTGATGTGTCCCACAGGATATTGCATCATACCGCACCAATGGTAGAGTGGATACTGCCTCCTCCGCAGCTGCTGATGACGACGACGAAGATGAGGAGGATGACGACGACGATGAGGATGATGACGAGTAGCCTCCCTGCTGTTGGAGACAAAATTGTTGTTTAATGCTATGTAACCCTATTGTACACACTTTACATCTCCGAACAGACCCAGACGCAACGAGAACACATTAAGCTCCGTGTGTATTTCATGTTTTAATGATGGATGGCGTTATGCTCCCTAACTGGTTAAAGTTAACACTACATGTCTTGTTTTGTTCTTGTAGTAGCCCTTTTTTCCTGCCCATGCCTGTAACTGCTTTGGAGGATTATAAATCAGTATGGAAGTAATAAGTTCTCTTTTACGTGTGCAACTCTCAAATCAGATTTCTGGGTTGGTAGCAAGTGAATTATTTATTTTCTGTATTTGTTTTTAAAGGATATTTTTTCATGTTTGTCACACGGTCTTTTTATTGTTCTTTGAATACCACTCTGATAACAAATGCAGCTGACATTCAGGAATGTCTTAAATAAAGGTCTTTTTTAATAAATTGTATTTGTTTGTTTTTTTGAAGATTTAACATAAACTAAATAAGGCATTTGGTTGACTTTGATCAATCTTGACACAGTACATACAGTGCCTTCAAAGTATTCATACCCATTGACTTATTCCACATTTTGTGTTAAAGCCTGAATTCAGAATGGATAAAAAACTTGTTTTACCTATCTACACACAATACCCTATAATGAATGAAGATGCGTTTTTTTAAATTTCTTTAGCACATTTATTAAAAGTGAAATACAGAAATATCTTATTTACATAAGTATTCACACCTCTGAGTCAATACATGTTAGAATCACCATTGGCAGTGATTACATCTGTAAATCTCAAGAGCTTTGCACACCTGGATTGTACAATATTTGCCCATTTATTCTTTTAAAAATTCTTCAAGCTCTGTCAAGTTGGTTGATTGACCATTGCTAGACGGACATTTTCAAGTCTCGCTATAGATTTACAAGCCGATTTAAGTCAAAACGGTAACTAGGCCACTCGGGAACCAGTGTATATTTGATTTAGTGTTTTAGGCTATTGTCCTACTGAAAGGTGAGGGATTTTCTCCCAGTGTCTGTTGGAAAGCAGACTGAACCAGGTTTTCCTCTAGGATTTTACCTGTGCTTCGCTTTACTCCGTTTATTTTTACCCTAAAAAACTCCCTAGTCCTTGCCGATGACAAGCATACCCAAGGGATGCAAACTAGTCACCTTTTGGCGAAATTCGCCGTTTTGAATCCAAAATAGGTGACCTACGTGATTCGTGTAGATCCAATGAGAAATGTTTGGGGGGGTTGGATCACTAATGGATGTAAGCGAACGAGTGATCGTTCACATAACAACAGAATGCAGAACGCAACTGAAGAGAGAAGAGACAACCAATGTAGGAGTTACAGCATCAGGGCGCTCTGGAAAGGAAGCTTGCCAGTTACAGCCAAGTACCCCTGACTGCAGTGTGCCATTCGGGGCCGGGCTCAATGTGGGCGGAGTCAAATGGTTGACTCCACCCACGTTTGACCCCACCCACCTTTTTTTGTCCATCTGAGGTTTGACAGACACACTGAATACAAATCAAATCAAATCAAATGTTATTTGTCACATACACATGGTTAGCAGATGTTAATGCGAGTGTAGCGAAATGCTTGTGCTTCTAGTTCCGACAAGGCAGTAATAACCAACGAGTAATCTAACCTAACAATTCCACAACTACTACCTTATACACACAAGTGTAAAGGAATAAAGAATATGTACATAAAGATATATGAATGAGTGATGGTACAGAACGGCATAGGCAAGATGCAGTAGATGGTATCGAGTACAGTATATACATATGAGATGAGTAATGTAGGGTATATAAACATAAAGTGGCATAGTTTAAAGTGGCTAGTGATACATGTATTACAAACACACACATAGTATGTTTTATTTTGATCCAAATGATATGGACCCTGATTTAACTTTCATTGTTAATTTGTTAATCTTTCATGGAAGATTCGTTATCCATAAAATGAAGTGGGCAGAGAACAATCCCCTCTTCACATTATTTAAGATAGAATTTAAATATTATTTTGAAATGATCAGTAAATGTAAAAACAAAAAAGCAATGGTGGGCAAATGGTTTATTCGTATATTTTAACTTGATTTGTTTTGTATTTGTATTTAACAAATTGAAAATGAATCTTGATATGTCTGTTAGGTTTATGTACTCTTGTTTTTATATTTCAGTTTTTTTGTATTTGTTGTGTGCATAATTTAAAAAATAAAAAAATTAATATATATATATATATTTTAAAAATACAAACACACATGTTTGCGCAAGGCACACGTTGAATACAAAACTTATTTCATTGTTGAAGATCGTAAGAAATACTATATAAACTACCAGCAGATGTGTTGTAAAACATTTTGCTTCATGCTATATTTGAGACAAGCTACAGATATTGTTGCAGTGAACAACAGACTTGTTATGTATGTCATGTATTGTTAGAATTGTGCTGATAAATGTTATTTCATTGAGCATATACACTGCTCAAAAAAATAAAGGGAACACTTAAACAACACAATGTAACTCCAAGTCAATCACACTTCTGTGAAATCAAACTGTCCACTTAGGAAGCAACACTGATTGACAATAAATTTCACTATGCTGTTGTGCAAATGGAATAGACAACAGGTGGAAATTATAGGCAATTAGCAAGGCACCCCAATAAAGGAGTGTTCTGCAGGTGTGACCACAGACCACTTCTCAGTTCCTATCGCCCTGGCTGATGTTTTGTCATTTTGAATGCTGGCGGTGCTTCACTCTAGTGGTGGTAATGCTGAGTCGATACGGATTCGGTGACAACAACACCACGCGAATCTCAGCGTGAGGCCATGACTAGTCTGCACGTGCATTCATCCTAAAGTTATATGAGTCACGAGTTTCTCTGGACGCTACTTGTGGTGACAAATACAGTGCCTGATTCTATCCCGAAGTCAGCGCTAGGCTTTTCCAGAGCATGGAGAGCGCTACCAGAGACAGCCAAGTAACAATGGAGGTCACATTGTGAGTGTAGACGCCTAAAGATGAGCATACTTCTCTCCAGGGCCACACGCATGACCGGCTACCTCCGCCTTTTGCAAGAAGCGATGCACACTAGCGCAGGAGATGCCTGCACTTCTTGTGGACCTTTCCACGCAAATAGCGCAAACCCAAATAATGCGTAACAATTGTGTATGCTTTGGATTCGTGAGCTCAAACGTCAGAAAACAGAGCTCCGATGGTGACTATTCGACGACCCAGGCGAGAGCGGGGATGAGTTTACATGCCTCTACCAGTACGACCTCCACAACACTCCTATTTGTGAGCTCTGATCGGTTCCATCCATTATTTCTAAGTGCAATAATCTGCAGCGTCCAAAGTAAGTGATGTTAGACACAGGAGCGCAGGACTATGGCAACAATCCCAGCGAGCCCTGGCGCCCTATGAATGACTCACTGCTCACTACTCAGCGATTGAAAGCAGTCACTCTCTTAAGCACTCAGTTAGTATCTGACAGCGAACAGGTCTCTCTGAGATCGCCGTGGAGAGAACGCCACCGGAGGAGTCTGAATGTCCTGCAACTCTCCAGCATGACCGGTTGGCGGTGGTCAGTCATGTGTGGTTATGGCATTGTAAGGCATGTCTCGCCTGAGAGAGTTTTGGGTTGAAGCGAGCCACAAGCCTCAGTCAACAATGTACTACGCCGCACGAGATAGCCGTGAACTACCAGATTAAATAGGTGTCGTCTGCCATAGAGTTATCACCGAAGCCCGAAACTAGCCTCATGAACGCGCACTCTGAGACCATACATCAGCTTGCGATTTCGGGTAATTTATACAGCCACACTGAGCAGTCGTTCCAAGAATGAGGATCCCTCCCTTATTGTGCCCACCCCCAGTGAAGAGACTCAGAGGCCCGGATCAAAAGAACGCTCACATCTCCGCGGAGTAGTTTTCGAACACTGAGCAAACTCGTATCAGGAGTAGCGATAGTTGGAGTGAAACCAGGCGAGGCCCATGTGGGCGAATGCATTCAACATTAGTAGCAGAAATCCATGGGCGCGCCTCTGTCGTGATCTGCCACCCCGAAACGGCACTGAATGCCACTCTTGAGCACGATCGTGTGGACAGATCTATGTCCCAGTCGCCAGTGCTCATCCAACACACCATCGGCCAGCTCAAATGAATACGCGTTGCACCACAGACTGTCCAGCATGCACAGTATTTGGTTTGCTTGCCTAATCGATCGCCTTTTGGTATACCTCAGTTCTGGAAGTAGGATCTTCCCTCGGAGACCAATCCGCCACTATCAGAAGCAGTTCGTGCCTCTCTGCTTGTGACTCATTAGATCTGCACAGCACGTGGAGGCCCACAACTCTACGAGCAGCTGGCACCAGCCCCTATCGAACCAGATCCTTGCTGAACCAGATTTTGATGACCATAGCAGGAGACAACAGATCTGTAAAGTGGGAATTCTCGAAGACCATGTAGTGTATTTTTTCCACTGTTAATTTCTTGAGTGTGACTCCAAATCCAGACCTCCATGTGGATTCTTGCATTAGAGCTCTTTTGAAGTTTGTCCACTTGTTGAGTGCCTTTTTCGAGATGACCTTAGAAAGCGCAGGGAGGATAGATATAGGTCTGTAGCAGTTAGTTGGTGCGATTATTGGGTGTTCCCGCCTCTCCTTATGCGAACATAGCAAGCGTATGTAAAGAAACTAAAAAATACTCTACGATAAGAATAGTTCATTACAAGTCAGTATCGCTCTTATGCACTGTGATATCTTTAGTTGTTTCCGCGTATATTCTTTTCTTGAGCGCAGACGATCAACTGAATAACGAGGATTACGACCGTAAGTGTCTGACTGATTGTAGTAATGCTGCTAAGTTAATGTTTTACTTATCCTCATGAGAATGGAGACAACTATACCATAAGAAGATTACTGACAAGCTGAATGTGCTTTGTCATTAGTTATACCAGCTCCAGTAAAGAGATCAGAGATCCGGGTGACTTTTACATAATCTTTACTAAACAACATAACACAATTGAAACAATTAACACAGCAGACAAAACAAGGTTTGACCACTCCTCAAAAATGGCTTCACTCCTGCTCTCGGTCATTTTCCTGTTGTCAACTGCCTCCACATAGAACATCTCATAATCTCTCTGTAACTGGAACATGAATGGCTCTTGAGGAGAATATTTTCCTCTTCATCCAGGCCATCATACAACCGTAGTTCTTTAAGGGTTGTAATGCGGTCTTCCCCGTCCATCCCAATTACACTAGGGAGGGAAACAGTGCCTTTAAATGTTTGGCGTTCACACCACCTTGCTGCCTCTAGGGTGTCCCTTAGAAGAGCATCTGTTTGGAGTTCACACCACCTTGCTGCCTCTAGGGTGTCCCTTAGAAGAACATATTGAAATATATTGGAAATATATTGGAGAGGGGGGGGTGGGTTTAAGTCTATACCACTCATCATATGAGAGGGGGGGTTTAAGTCTTTAAACATTGGTTTAAGACTATACCACTCATCATATGAGAAGGGGGGTTTAAGTCTT
>NW_019942531.1:182796-214302 GCF_002910315.2 Salvelinus sp. IW2-2015 | reverse complement strand
AAAAGAAGAGAGATATATACCACCCCCTATTGTACCACTTTGACACTGCAACAAGACCGCGAGACGCAGTACGAGAGACAGCACACATTAAGCTCCCGTGGTATTTCATGTTTCAATGATGGAATGGCGTTATGCTCCTAAACTGGGTTAAAGTTAACACTAAAAATGTCTTGTTTTGTTCTTGTAGTAGCCCTTTTTCGTGCCATGCCTGTAAACTGCTTTGGGAGATTATAAATAAAACAGTATGGAAAAAGGTATAAGTTCTCTTTTACGTGTGCACTCCTCAAATCAGAATTTTCCTGGGTTGGTAGCAAGTGAATTATTTATTTTCTGTATTTGTTTTAAAGGATATTTTTTCATGTTTGTCACACGGTCTTTTTATTGTGTCTTTGGAATACCACTCTGATAACAAATGCAGCTGACATTCAGGAATGTCTTAAATAAGGTCTTTTTAATAAATTGTAATTTGTTTGTTTTTTGAAGATTTAACATAAAAACTAAATAAAGGCATTTGGTTGACTTTGATCAATCTTGACACAGTACATACAGTGCCTTCAAAAGTATCATACCCATTGGACTTATTCCACATTTTGTGTTAAAGCCTGAATTCAGAATGGATAAAAAACTTGTTTTACCTATCTACACACAATACCCTATAGAGATGAAGATGCGTTTTTTTTTAAATTTCTTTAGCACATTTATTAAAAGTGAAATACAGAAATATCTTATTTAATAGGTATTCACACCTCTGAGTCATTACATGTTAGAATCACCATTGGCGTGATTACATCTGTAAATCTCAAGAGCTTTGCGACACCTGGATTGTACAATATTTGCCCATTTATTCTTTTAAAAAAATTCTTCAAGCTCTGTCCAAGTTGGTTGATTGACCATGCTAGACGGACATTTTCAAGTCTCGCTATAGATTTACAAGCCGATTTAAGTCAAAACGGTAACTAGGCACTCGGAACCAGTGTAATATTGATTTAGTGTTTTAGGCTATTGTCCTACTGAAAGGTGAGGATTTTCTCCCAGTGTCTGTTGGAAAGCAGACGAACCAGGTTTTCCTCTAGGATTTTACCTGTGCTTCGCTTCTCTCCGTTTAATTTTACCCATAAAAAACTCCCTAGTCCTTGGCGATGACAAGCATACCCAGAGGGATGCAAACTAGTGCACCTTTTGGGCGAAATTCGCGCGTTTGAATCAAAAATAGGTGACCTACGTGATTCGTGTAGATCCAATGAGAAATGTTTGGGGGGGTTGGATCACTAATGGATGTAAGCGAACGAGTGGTCGTTCACATAATCAACAGAATGCAGAACGCAACTGAAGAGAGAGAAGACAACCAATGTAGGAGTTACAGCATCAGGGCGCTCTGGAAAGGAAGCTTGCCAGTTACAGCCAAGTACCCCCTGACTGCAGTGTGCCATTCGGGGCCGGCTCAATGTGGGCGGAGTCAAATGGTTGACTCCACCCACGTTGACCCACCCACTTTTTTGTCCATCTGAGGTTTGACAGACACACTGAATACAAATCAAATCAAATCAAATGTTATTTGTCACATACACATGGTTAGCAATTGTTAATTGCGAGTGTAGCGAAAATGCTTGGCTTCTAGTTCCGACAGGCAGTAATAACCAACGAGTAATCTAACCTAACATTCCACAACTACTACCTTATACAACACAAGTGTAAAGGAATAAAGAAAAGTACATAAAAGATATATGAATGAGTGATGGTACAGAACGGCCATAGGCAAGATGCAGTAGATGTATCGAGTACAGTAATATCATATGAGATGAGTAATGTAGGGTAATATAAGCATAAAGTGGCATAAGTTTAAATGCATTGATACATGTATTACAACACACACATAGTATGTTTGTATTTTGATCCAAAGATATGGACCCCGATTTAACTTTCATTGTTAATTTGTTAATCTTTCATGGAAGATTCGTTATCCAATAAAATGAAGTGGGCAGAGAAAATACCGCTCTCACATTATTTAAGATAGAAATTTAAATTATTATTTTGAAAATGATCAGTAAAATGTAAAAAAAAAAAGCATGGTGGGCAAAGGGTAATTCGTATATTTTAACTTGATTTGTTTTGGTATTTGTATTTTAACAAATTGAAAATGAATCTTGATATGTCCGTTAGGTTTTATGTACCTTGTTTTTATATTTCAGTTTTTTTGTATTTGTTGTGTGCATAATTTAAAAAATAAAAAAATTAACATATATAATTATGATATTTAAAAATACAAACACACATGTTTGCGCAAGGCACACGGTTGAAATACAAAACTGTATTTCATTGTTGAAGGATCGTAGAAAATACTATATAAACTACCAGCAGATGTGTTGTAAAACATTTTGCTTCATGCTATATTTGAGACAAGCTACAGATATGTTGCCAGTTGAACAACAGACTTGTTAATGTATGTCATGTATTGTTAGAATTGTGCTGATAAATGTTATTAATTGAGCATATATCACTGCTCAAAAAAATAAAGGGAACACTTAAACAAACACAGATGTAACTCCAAGTCAATCACACTTCCTGGTGAATCAAAACTGTCCACTTAGGAAGCAACACTGAGTTGACGAATAAATCAATTTTTGCAAATGGAATAGACAACAGGTGGAAATTATAGGCAATTAGCAAGGCACCCCCAATAAAGGAGTGGTTCGCCAGTGGTGACCACAGACCACTTCTCAGTTCTATGCTTCCTGGCTGATGTTTTGGTCACTTTTGAATGCTGGCGGTGCTTTCACTCTAGTGGTAGCATGAGACGGAGTCTAAACCCACACAAGTGGCTCAGGTAGTGCAGCTCATCTAGGATGGCACATCAATGCGACTGTGGCAAGAAGGTTTGCTGTGTCTGTCAGCGTAGTTTCCAGAGCATGGAGGCGCTACCAGGAGACAGGCCAGTACATCAGGAGACGGTGGAGGAGCCGTAGGAGGGCAACAACCCAGCAGCAGGACCGCTACCTCCGCCTTGTGCAAGAAGGAGCACTGCCAGAGCCCTGCAAAATGACTCCCAGCAGGCCACAAATGTGCATGTGTCTGTCTCAAACGGTCAGAAACAGACTCCATGAGGGCCCCGACGTCCACAGGTGGGGGTTGTGCTACAGCCAACACCGGCAGGACGTTTGGCATTTTGCAGAGAACACCAAGATTGGCAATTCGCCACTGGCGCCCTGTGCTCTTCACAGATGAAAGCAGGTTCACAGGAGCACATGTGACAACGCTGACAGTCTGGAGACGCCGTGGAGAACGGTCTGATGCCTGCAACATCCTCCAGCATGACCGGTTTGGCGGTGGGTCAGTCATGGTGTGGGGTGGCATTCTTTGGGGCCGCACAGCCTCCATGTGCTCCGCAGAGGTAGCCTGACTGCCATTAGGTACCGAGATGAGATCCCTCAGGCCCTGTGTGAGACCATATGCTGGTGCGGTTGGCCTGGGTTCCTCCTAATGCAAGACCTCATGTGGCTGGAGTGTGTCAGCAGTTCATGCAAGAGGAAGGCATTGATGCTATGGATTGGCCCGCCCGTTCCCCAGACCTGAATCCAATTGAGCACATCTGGGACATCATGCTCGCTCATCCACCAACGCCACGTTGCACCACAGACTGTCCAGGAGTTGCGGATGCTTTAGTCGCAGTTGGGAGGGATCCTCGGAGCCATCGCCACTCATCAGGAGCATGCCCAGGCTTGTAGGAGGTCTACAGGCACGTGGAGGCCACACACACTACTGAGCCTCATTCTGACTTGTGTTTATGGACATTACATCAAAGTTGGATCAGCCTGTAGTGTATTTTTCCACTTTATTTGAGTGTGACTCCAAATCCAGACCCCATGGGTTGATAAATTTGAGTTCCATTGATCATTTTTGTTGATTTGTTGTCAGCACATCAACTATGTAAAGAAAAAGATTTAATAAGAATAGTTCATTCATTCAGATCTAGGATGTGTTATTTTAGTGTTCCCTTTATTTTTTTTGAGCAGTGTAATACAGTTACTACCTATCCTGATTTATAATGCTATTACTTCCCTCATGAGAATGGAGACAGACTATACCATATAGAGATACTGACAAGCTGAATGTGCTTTGTACATTAAGTTATACCAGCTCCAGTAAAAGAGATCAGAGATCCGGGTGACTTTTACATAATCTTACTAAACAACATACACAATTGAAACAATTAACACAGCAGACAAAACAAGGTTTGACCACTCCTCAAAAATGGCTTCACTCCTGCTCTCGTCATTTTCCTGTTGTCAACTGCCTCCACATAGAAATCTCATAATCTCTCTGTAACTGGAACATGAATGGCTCTTTGAGGAGAATATTTTCCTCTTCATCCAGGCATCAACAACCGTAGTTCTTAAGGGTTGTAATGCGGTCTTCCCGTCCATCCAATTACACTAGGGAGGAACAGTGCCTTTAAATGTTTGGCGTTCACACCACCTTGCTGCTCTAGGGTGTCCTTAGAAGAGCATCTGTTTGGAGTTCACACCACCTTGCTGCTCTAGGGTGTCCCTTAGAAGAACATATTGAAATTATTGGAAATATTATTGGAGAGGGGGGGTGGGTTTTAAGTCTATAAACCACTCATCATATGAGAGGGGGGGTTTAAGTCTTTAAACATTGGTTTAAGACTATACCACTCATCATATGAGAAGGGGGTTTTAAGTCTTTAAACATTGGTTTAAGACTATACCACTCATCATATGAGAGGGGGGTTAAGTCTTTAAACATTGGTTTAAAGAAGACTATACCATTCATCATATGAGAGGGGGGTTTAAGTCTTTATTTAAACATTGGTTTAAGACTATACCACTCATCATATGAGAAGGGGGGTTTAAGTCTTTAAACATTGGTTTAAGACTATACCACTCATCATATGACACCTTCTACCTGTAGTGTGTTTTGTTTTCGCCACCTTTTTCGATCTTTCAACCTCTCTTCTTCAGACCTTAGTGAATGACATACATTACATACATTCGATATGAAAATATATTCAGGTCAGTCTGGCTACAGTGAAACACGTGATTTTAAGGATGGGGAAATTAAACGTTTTGATAATGTTCAAGACTTATGTCATGGGAAAGTTCTGCAGGAGAACTAGTCACCACCATTGCCTAATTTGCTGCATGTTTTCCTTTGAAAAAGAAAATCACACAATCGGATGAGTATCCCAAAAAACATTATATCCACTATGTGATGAGAATTTCATAATTTATACGTACTGTACCTCAGTGAAATCACACTGTGCTTCCATTGCAATGTGCAAGGCGTACTGTAAGTTAAGAAAGTAGGTTGTTAAGTTTGATAGTTATGATAACAATAATGATAATAGTAAATAATAATGTATGAATTGATGTATGAATTGTGTATGTAGTGTAAAAACTGTAGGAAATAGGTCCCAAAAAGGGTCAAGAATAATGAACAAGAAAAAGTATGAGCAATAACAATAGTGTGCTTTGCATGCTGCCAGCACAGAAATAATAATAACTTTTCATATGTTAAAACAGATAATAGGACTAATATAATATACTGAATAGCCAGCATCTTACCATCAAAACAAACGCCCCACAGTTGTTTGAGAAACCTTGCTTTGGTAGGCCCTGTGGTGTGAACAAGGTACAAGTTTCAATAAAGGAATGACAATCAAATGATACAGTTCAGTGGAATAATTTAAAGGAATATCTAACCTGAACATCATCCACACCAAAAGTCCTCTAAGGTCCAGGGGACAGGATCCGAGCAATGTTTCTGTGAACACAGTGTATGTGAGAGAGAATACAGTAGACGGCACCTGTCAAACGAGTGATTTATGACCTATTTTATTAGTCACGTGGTTACGCCCATATATGTACATCCTGTCCTTCCGTTCTTACGCTCTCGAGTGAGTGCTTATGCCCATATATGTACATCCTGTCCTTCCGTTCTCACGCTCTCGAGTGAGTGTTTATTTAACCAGACAGTACATCTGTTTATGTTAAAGCTTAAAGCTGTCATGATGATTGATGTGTAGTGACCTCGTTGAACTGTGGAATGTGTTTGAACATTTCAAAAAGTATGGCCTCCCCTGTTGTAGTGAACTTAGGGCCTGGCTGTTGTATATGAAAACAGTCATGTCCGGGGGTATTGGACAGCCAAAGTATAAGTAAGAGCAGTGAACACTACAAGCGACCTCGATAAACCCCAGAACACTAAATAAGAAATACAAATAAACCCAGAACACTAAAGAGGAAATTAAACATGTCTCCTAGACAAATAGTAAGTGTACTGTGTTCCTCGTGTCAAGAACACAATGACAAAACCATCGAAGACATTCTTTGGGAAGCACCTGATAGTTTTAAAACCTCTCTGGGATATGTGGGACGGTAGCGTCCCACCTGGCCAACATCCAGTGAAAATGCAGAGCGCCAAATTCAAATAAATTACTCTCAAAATTAAACTTTCATGAAATCACACATTCAATATACCAAATTAAAGCTACATTTGTTGTGAATCCAGCCAACGTGTCAGATTTCAAGAATGCTTTACGGCGAAAACAAACAATGCTATTATCTTAGGATAGCAACCAAGCAAACAAACACAGACCATCATATTTCAACCCTCCCGGCGCGACACAAAACGCAGAAATAAAGATATAATTCATGCCTTACCTTTGACGAGCTTCTTCTGTTGGCACTCCAATATGCCCCATAAACATCACAAAGGGTCCTTTTGTTCGATTAATTCCGTCGATATATATCCAAAATGTCCATTTATTTGGCGCGTTTGATCCAGAAAAACACCGGTTCCAACTTGCACAACGTGACTACAAAATATCTCAAAAGTTACCTGTAAGCTTTGTCGAAACTTTTCAAACTACTTTTGTAATACAACTTTAGGTATTTTTTGACGTAAATAATCGATAAAATTGAAGACGGGATGATCTGTGTTCAATACCGGAGGACAACAATGTGTAGCATGCTTTCTGGTCACACGCCTCTAACAAACAGTACACTTCACTGGAGCCTCATTCTGAACATGGCTACTTCTTCATTTCTCAAAGGAAAAACCTCAACCAATTTCTAAAGACTGTTGACATCCAGTGGAAGCGATAAGAACTGCAGGAACGTCCCTTAGAAATCTGGATTCCCAATGAAAACTCATTGAAAAGAGAGTGACCTGAAAAAAAATTCTGAATGTTTTGTCCTCTGGGTTTTGCCTGCCAAATAAGTTCTGTTATAGTCACAGACATGATTCAAACAGTTTTAGAAACTTCAGAGTGTTGTCTATCCAATACTAATAATGATATGCATATATTATCATCTGGGACTGAGTAGGAGGCAGTTTACTCTGGGCACGCTTTTCATCCAAACGTGAAAATGCTGCCCCCTATCCACAAGAAGATGTATTCATGGAGTGCTGGATATGAGTGACGGCCATATGGGTTACATTTTCCAACCGGACGATTCAACTGTGAAGATTTTCACAAACAGCGGCCACAGCACCCCTTTTCAAACAAAAGCAGGGAGTTTTTCTCCTGCGCTGCGGATGAGAGAATGGCTTAAGATACGGCTGGCGCTATGCCAGATCAAACAGGCCCTGAGTGGGACAACCCTGCCTGGGTACGCCCCGGGCGAGATGATTTGAAAGCCATAAGAATCTCTTCACTGGCGTATAGTCCAGACTCCAAAGTGACAATTTTAGTTTGTTCCCAATTCGATAGTTCCAATGCAACCAAATCAGTTAGTTCTTATGTATTTTCAAAAGCCTGCACGGAGGTCAACTATTTTGTGCCAGTCTTTAGCTTTAGGCGGGGCGATTATCACAGATTCCTGGACATGATGAAACAGCTGGAAAATCTTTTCCAACATCGTGAACAATTACGCCGATGGGCGCTTCTATCCTTAAGACAGAACCAGGGCCTAAAGGCAAGACGTTTGATCTGTCCAGGGAAAGAAAACATACGGAACCTGGCTGGAGCGGGATATCTTGCGGGGAAGAGACACTGTCTGAACTGGTCAGACCCTGAAAATGGGGATTTAGAGATGGATGGATGTGATGGTTGACCATAGAGCCTCCCCTTTTTCTGTAAGAAAGGAATAGTAAAATTGTTTAACTAATTATAACATGTTTAAAAGGTCTGTACTAAAGATTTAGAATTAAATAAAGGGTTTTAAAATTGTATCTCACCTTTAACGAAAGGAATCTCCGTTTTTTCTCTCTCTCTTTCGGTCTCAGAGAAAGGCTTCTGGGAAAGATGTGTGTGTGTGTGTGTGTGTGTGTGTATGTGGTGTGTGTGTGTGTTGTGTGTGTGTGTGTTGTGTGTTGTGTGTGTGTGTGTGTGTTGTGTGGTGTGTGTGTGTGTGTGTGTGTGTGGTGTGTGTGTGTGTGTGTGTGTGTGTGTGTGTGTGTGTGTGTGTGTGTGTGTGTGTGTGTGTGTGTGTGTGTGTGTGTGTGTGTGTGTGTGTGTGTGTGTGTGTGTGTGTGTGATGGGGATTATACTTTTTTCTACTCAGTGAATGTTATTTTTGCACACATGTAGCCTTGTGCACTTGATCAATGTCTACTATAGTGGCCACTATAATAGAGCAAAAATAGAATGCCTGTTTGTTTCATTCTATTTCTACTTAAGATGTTGTTTCCCAAGTGCAATATTTAGATGTGTGTGGTCACAAGCGTTCTATTATAAAGGCTGTCATGGCTAACTCCCATATTAGTGTATTGCAGTTTGTGTCTTTTTGTCATTTGCAGTAAAGTCTAGGCAACAAATAACATTGGATTGCTTTCTTTACATGTTTAAGCTGTGAGTTAGGTTCACATTAACCACTTTTTATTTTACACACAGAGACGGATCATGTAGATCATATTCTGTTGTTTAATTAGTTAACCTGCATTTCCCCCTAGCAGGGATTTATTACACGTTTCAGTGCAACAACAAAAGTGTCACCTTTTTGGTCCCTCAGCAATTTGCATCCCTGATATCCATAACATGATGCAGCTGCCACCATGCCACGAAAATATGAAGAGTGGTACTCAGTGATATGTTGTGTTGGATTTGCCCCAAACATAACGCTTTGTATTCAGGACAAAATACACATTTTTGCAGTATTACTTTAGTGCCTTCCTGCAAACAGGATGCATGTTTTGGAATATTTTTATTCTGTTCCTTCTTTTCACTCTGTCTTTTAGGTTAGTATTGTGGAGCAACTACAATGTTGTTGATCCATCCTCAGTTTTCTCCTATCACAGCCATTAAACTCTGTAACTGTTTTAAAGTCACCATTGGCCTCATGTTGAATTTCCTTCCTTTCCGGCAACCGAGTTAGGAAGGCCGCCTGTATCTTTGTAGTGACTGGGTGTATTGATACACCATACAATGTGTAATCAATAACTTCACCATGCTCAAAGGCATATTAAATGTCTGCTTTTTGTCGTTGTTGACCCATTTACCAATAAAACAGTTGCAGAGTTTAATGGCTGTGATAGGGGAAAACTGAGGATGGATCAACCACAGTGTAGTTACTCTAAATGACAGCGTGAAAAGAAAGAAGCCTGTACATAAAGAAGCCTTTGCGAGGCATTGGAAAACCTCACTGGTCTTTGAAATTCACTGCTTGACTGGGGGACCTTACAGGTAATTGTATGTTCTGGGATACAGGGATGAGGTAGTCATTCAAAAATTATGTTAAACGCTATTATTGCACACAGAGTGAGTCCATGCAACTTATTATGTGGCTTGATAAGCACATTTCTACTCCTGAACTTATTTAGGCTTGCCATAACAAAGGGGTTGAATACTTATTGACTCAAGACATTTCCTATTTTAATTTGTTATTCATTTGTAAACATTTCGAAAAACTGAATTCCACTTTAACGTTGTGGGGTATTGTGTAAAGGCCAGTGACACAAAATCTAAATTAAATCAGTTTAAAACAAAATGGACAAATCCAACACATCACTGAGTACCACTTTTCATATTTTCAAGCATGATGGTGGTTGTATCATGCTACGGGTATGCTTGGCAAGGACTAAGGAGTTTTTTAGGATAGAAAGAAACGGAATATAGCTAAGCACAGGCAAAATCCTAGAGGAAAACTTGATTAAGTCTGCTTTTCAACAGACACTGGGAGATAAATTCACCTTTCAGCAGGACAATTACCTAAATCACAAGGCCAAATCTACACTAGAGTTGCTTACCAAGACGTCATTGAATGTTCCTGAGTCGTCCAGTTACAGTTTTGACTTAAATCGTCTTGAAAATCCATGGCAAGACTTGAAAATGGCTATCTATCAATGATCAACAACTAACTTGAAAGAGCTTGATGAATCTTTTAAAGAATAATGGGCAAATATTGTACAGTCCAGGTATGGAAAGCTCTTAGAGACTTACCCAGAAAGACTCACAACTGTTATCGCTGCCAAAGGTGATTGTAACATATTTATTATCATTATCTCAGGGGGGGTTTTAATACATATCTAATCATGATATATTGCGTTTTTTAATAATGTTACAATTATTCTTCCGCTTTGATATTACAGTGTAGCTTGTGTAAATTGTTGACAAAAACATTACAATGAAATCCAGTTTAATCCCACTTTGTAACACAACAAAATGTGGAAAAAGTCAAGGGGTGTGAATACTTTCTGAAGGCACTGTAATTGTTCAAGGCTTGTTGGTCTTTCAAAGACAGGAATGAATGTGTCTCTGTCTGTCAGTTTTATATATTTGGTGTGTGGATGACTTTTCACACATACACACACATAAAGAAAAAACTTTTTTAAATACTATATTCACACATTTGTCACATTTGTGCTTTTTCATCGGAAATGAATGCTTATGGTTACCTTTATGTGTGTAAAATATGACTGTCCTCAGATTTTTTATTAATAGATTTTAGATGTGTATTACAATTGGTTTTGTTGAAAACCCCTATATATCCATTATTTAGCTGGAATGGAATGTTCGTATCCTGTATATCTAACACATAAATACTACACATCATAAATCTAGCTATAGTCTTTGGTTAGTTAGGCCTCGTCCCAAAGGGCACCCTAATCCCTATATAGTGCACTACTTTTGACCAGAGTCCAGATCTCACATTATTGCATTGATAAATGTTTTTTTTTATACTGTATATATATATATTTAAAATAGTGATGTCAAAATGTATAATTTGTACAGTTCTTTATAAAAATAAAAATATTTGTCACATTTGACTGTGTAAAACCTTGCAGTCCTACAATTTTTTCTGAGAGTGAGGCGGATATATCTCATTTTGCATCAAAATGTGATCGTTTGTCTTTCTGAAATGAAACCATCTAGTGATTGGTTTCAAACAAATACATGTCTGTCATTAAACAACGCCATGTCATGATTAGATGGGGAAAATCTCTTTCATAAGTTCTTTAAACAAAAAAAAGATAATTTACCAATATTTCTGAAAATATATGTTTAGTATTTTGGAATGAAACTCTTCAAATGTGCTTCGTATCAGCTTGTATGATATCTGCTTGAAGTGTTGCATTAGTTTACTCATTATGTGGATATCTAAAGAGATTTCAGTGATGTCAGGATGGGATAAACAGACTCTTAATATCAGCTCAGTGCAAATGTTTTCTCCCTCTGGCTCCCTTGGAAGCTATAGCCTTCAAAGACTGGTGGGTATTTTTTTCTCGCCCATTCTTCCCATTCACCATCTGTCTGAGTAAATGCCATGCAGCTGAATGAATTCTCCATCTGACACTGGAAGGCAGGATCACCCTTGGCTGGCATAATAGTAGAGGAAGATATTTAAATAGACCATTGTTTTCCAGGATCACAAAGGATATGGCATGGGTCCAGGTGAGGAAGAAAAACAACTAGACAAGACACAGTGATTCTGGGGTTTTGGCTGCCCTGTTCTTTGCATTCAATAGCCTATTCCCTCATTGAAAAAGCAAACTAATAGATGAAAATAATTTCAAGTAGGAATAATATATTTATTTTATGAAAAAGTAACAATGCATTTATTTCTTCATGAAGAAGTGACAAATCATGGGTGAAAAAACATTACATCTAAGTATAAAACATGAAACAAGCATTAGTAAATTAAATGCATCTCTTTCATCTAATGAAAGTGACGTCTGGGTCATGCGGGACGCTCACGGGCAGTGGATAAGCCACTATCATGAGTGATTCAGGCCTAAATTAAGCCAAATGACTGGGCCGGCACTTTGCGTTGGTAATGTCGGGCACGGCCCCCGTAGATAGAATTTATGCCCAGCAGCCCCCACCCGCAGTTTTGTTTCCCCATATTTTTTAAATATTTTTTTCATTTTATCTGTCGCTGTGGGCAGGGTCAAATTGGCCATTTTTTTCTCACAGAGAGGGAAAAAAGTTGGTCACTTTTGTAGACAGCTAGCAGGCTACAGCTACTAGGCTAGCTAGCACCTAGCTTCGTTAAGTTTTGGTAACGCTGAATAATTATAGCTAGTTAGTGGCTAAGCTTTGATCAGCATGGCTATCCGAAATCCGCCAAGGGGAAAAAAACTGAGGATCACCATGCTGAGAGTGATGCCGAGCTCAAGGAGCATTCTACTAGCCTGACCACCAAGGTTGAGGAGCCTAGCAGTAATACCCGCCCATCCCCCACGCCGCCTGCTGACCAACAAGATCTAAAAGAGACAGGGCCTAGCACCAGCAGGGTTCCATCACATCAAGCACCTGTTTGTCTCGACACTTACCCAAGCCACATGTTCAGTGGGAGAAAGATGGCTTTTTGTAGCGCCTGGTTCAATCACAGAGAGTGGCTTAAATGCTAATTTGGGCAGAGCTTTCCCTAAAACTGGCTACTCAAGTTGAAACCATGACAATGGCAACACTAAAGGACTGGGGAAGCATACCTCTTGTAAAGAGCATTTGAAATGCATGATTTAACGGCAGACAAAACAAACGCCAAGTGAAAGAAATGTCCACTCTTGTGAATACAGAGCAGCTAGGAAGAAGTCATCTGCATGTGTCAGCGATTGTGGAGTTTCTTGCAGTGGATGAGCTTCCTTTATGAGGAAGTTTGGATGCAATTGACTCAATGGCAACTCTTCTAAATGGTAAGCTTACAATCTTCATGGCCCTGGCCACTGGGCCAGAATGATTCATTTATTGGTTTGGTTTTACCTCATGTAGGCCTATTTCCACTGGTTGTTTGGCAGATTTTTTAAACGTAATGTACATAAATGGGCATTCAGAAAGTATTCATACTATTTTACTTATTCCATATTTAGTTGTGTTACAGCCTGAATTCAAAATGGATTAAATATTTGTTTTTCTCTCATCTATGTACACACAATACCCCATAATGACAAATTGAAAATATGTTTAATCCATTTTGCAAATTCATTCCAAATTAAATACAGAAGTATCTCATTTACATAAGTATTCACACCCCTGAGTTAGTACTTTCAAGAAGCACCTTTGTCAGCGATTACAGCTGTGAGTCTTTCTGGGTAAGTCTCTAAGAGCTTTCCACACCTGGATTGTGCAACATTTGCCCATTATTCTTTTCAAAATTCTTCAAGCTCTGTCAAATTGGTTGTTGATCATGGCTAGACAACCATTTCAGGGCTTGCTATAGATGTTCAAATAGATTTAAGTCAAAATTCTTGGTGAGCAACTCCAGTGTAGATTAGGCTTTGTGGTTTAGATTTTTGTCCTGCTGAAAGGTGAATTCATCTCCCAGTGTCTGGTGGAAAGCAAACTGAACCAGGTTTTCCTCTAGGAATTTGCCCTTTGCTTAGCTCCATTATTTTTCTTTTTTATCCTGAAAAACTCCCCAGTCCTTAACAATTACAAGCATACCCATAACATGATGCAGCCAATGTGCTTGCATTCAGTACAAAAAGTTAATTGCTTTGACAATTTTTGCAGTATTACTTTAGTGCCTTTTTGCAAACAGGATGCATGTTTTTGAATATTTTTTATTCTGTACAGGCTTCCTTCTTTTCACTCTGTCAATTAAGTTAGTATTGTGGAGTAACTACAATGTTGTCGATCCATCCTCAGTTCTACTATCACAGCTTACTCATTGTGTCACAAATTCAACTGAAATGTATTTTCTTCAAATTATTGAACGTTAAATTTTGTAGACTATTTCAGTCTAATTCTTCTGCCACCCACATACAGGAAAATGGTTCCAAATAAATGACATTATTACGTGTTCCACCACCCATGTTATTTACAATATTACATGTCCATGTGGGCTGTGCTATGTAGGTAAAACCTCTCGTTCTCTCAAACAGAGAATCAGTGAACATAAAAGTTCAATCAGGAGAAACGACAGGGATCCAGTCGCAGTACATTTTAATGACCTAAAGCATGACATTTCTACCTTAAGATTTTGTGGCATAGAGAAAGTTAAGATATCAGACAGGGGAGGTGACATTAATAATACTAAAAAGAGAAAGAGAATGTTTTTGGATTTTCACCCTCCAGACATTATTTCCTAAAGGTCTTGAAATGCCTATGTATGTTATGTTGTGAATTTGAACATGAATTATGCCCCTATATCAGATTACTCTGATGTTTTTCGTACGATGTAGCCAATGGTTAATGTCCTCATTATGGTTTTACAGACGTGTTTAATACGTCTTATTTACACACTTTATTTGAATATTTATGAAATGCATATTGTTATATTTGGTAGCATTAAATTTGTTTTTCCTTCGCCTCCAACCCCCTTCGATGTGTAGAACGGATGTGGGAGGGGCTAGGTCTACATAAGGGTGCTAATTTTTTTTAAACTCACAAAAGCTCTGACGAAGGCCGTGAGGCCGATACGTAAGCTTATTAAAGATCAGTGATACCGCTCCTTTTTCCTTCATCTTGTTCAACTCTTACCATGCACCTGCAAAAAAGATTGCTCAGATGTGCGAGTGCCTTTTGAGTTTTAAGTTATGTAGACTGACATTTGAATAGTAATAGGACCAATCTACCTTATCTTTTAGGGCTCTAAAGCAATAGTAGTTGTGGCCCCCATTGATTTAAAATGCCCCTTCAGGCATTTCATCCTGGAGCCGGGCCTGCCCAATGAAGCTACTGATACCTCTCACCAAGTCACCTACCATCTTACACTTAGAAAAAAAAATTCTGATACAACTGAAAAGGGCACCCCTAAAGGTTCTATATAGAACCCTTTTGTAGTGTTCTTTGATCAGGTTATTCTTCACTGAACCAACATTGGTTCCATATAAACCCTTGGGCTCCATATAATAGGGTTCTGTATGGAACCAATTTTGGTTCTTCAGTGGTGCCATACACTGAGTGTACAAAACATTAGGAACACGTTCCTAAATTTGAGTTGCACCCCCTTTGCGCTCAGAACAGACTCAATTCGTCGGGACATGGACTCTTCAAGGTTTCGAAAGCGTTCCACAGGGATGCTAGCCCATGTTACCTTTAATGCTTCTCCCAGTTGTGTCAATTGGCTCGATGCCCTTTGGGTGGTGGACCATTCTTGATACACATCGTCGTAATGAATGGACCAAGGTGCAGCGTGGTAGGCGTACATATTCCTTTTAATAAATGAACACCGAACAAAAAACAACAAAATCAGCAAACGAAGCGTGAAGCTATACAAATAGTGCTGACAGGCAACTAAACATAGACAAGATCCCACAACAGAAAGTGGGAAAAAGGGCTGCCTAAGTATGATCCCCAATCAGAGACAACGATAGACAGCTGCCTCTGATTGGGAACCATACTCGGCCAAAAACAAAGAAATAGACAACATAGAATGCCCACCCCAAATCACACCCTGACCTAACCAAATAGAGAAATAAAACGTCTCTCTAAGGTCAGGGCGTGACAATGGGAAATTATTGAGCATGAAAACCCAGCAGTATTCCGGTTCTCCTGGCACTGTGGAGGAAATTAATGAATTAATTAGACATGCTATGCTGTTTTTTCATTAAAGAATTGTCCATTGTTATATGCTAGTATTTTTTACTGATACAAACTTGTCTTGTCATCTGAGCATACAGGTTAATGTTTTTTTTTGTTCGACCACAGTATGTGAACTCCTGTGTATATAATCGGCAGGAATTTAGCTATGTGGGAATTGCAGATGAGATAAATTACTTTTTACAACTCAGTTCCCTGGCCCTGTTTCTGCACATCGGCTAACTGTCACACAGATAAGAGGATGTACTTTCAATAAAAGGAGAGAGACAAATCTGTTTGTTGAGCTTTCATCTCTGAACCATTTTGAGTGATTGTTGATTACTTCATTTTTGCAAATCTTATATTTAAGTTGTTGTTTGACAGAATCTGCAGTCTCTCTTCCTATAGAATTAGACCGAGGTTAACTGCGTACAGGGGCTGCATTATACAGTTGAAGTCGGAAGTTTACATACACCTCAGCCAAATACATTTAAACTCAGTTTTCACAATTCCTGACATTTAATACTAGTAAAAATGTCCTGTTTTAGGTCAGTTAGGATCACCACTTTATTTTAAGAATGTGAAATGTCAGAATAATACTAGAGAGGATTTATTTCAGCTTTTATTTCTTTCATCACATTCCCAGTGGGACAGACATTTGCATACACTCAATTAGTATTTGGTAGCATTGCCTTTAAACTGTTTAACTTGGGTCAAACGTTTCAGGTAGCCTTCCACAAGCATCCCACAATAAGTTGGGTGCATTTTGGCCCATTCCTCCTGACAGAGCTGGTGTAACTGAGTCAGGTTTGTTGGCCTCCTTGCTCGCACATGGGCTTTGTGATGGCCACTCCAATACCTTGACTTTGTTGTCCTTAAGCCATTTTGCCACAACTTTGGAAGTATGCTTGTGGTCATTGTCCATTTGGAAGACCCATTTGCGACCAAGCTTTAACATCCTGACTGATGTCTTGAGATGTTGCTTCAATATATCCACATAATTTTCCATCCTCATGATGCCATCTATATTGTGAAGTGCACTAGTCCCTCCTGCAGCAAAGCACCCCCATAACATGATGCCACCACCCCGTGCTTCACGGTTGGGATGGTGTTCTCCGGCTTGCAAGCCTCCCCCTTTTTCCTCCAAACATTATGATGGCCATTATTTCTCCAAAAAGTACGATCTTTGTCCCCATGTGCAGTTGCAGACCGTAGTCTGTCTTTTTTATGGCAGTTTGGAGCAGTGGCTTCTTCCTTGCTGAGCAGCCTTTCAGGTTATGTCGATATAGTTTTACTGTGGATAAAGATACTTTTATACCTGTTTCCTCCAGCATCTTCACAAGGTACTTTGCTGTTGTTCTGGGATCGATTTGCACTTTTCGCACCAAAAAACGATTATCTCTAGGAGACAGAACGCGTCACCTTCCTGAGCGGTATGACGGCTGCGTGGTCCCATGGTGATTATACTTGCGTACTATTGTTTGTACAGATGAACGTGGTACCTTCAGGCATTTGGAAATTGCTCTCAAGGATGAACCAGACTTGTGGAGGTCTACAATTTTTTCTGAGGTCTTGGCTGATTTCTTTTGATTTTCCCATGATGTCAAGCAAAGAGGCACTGAGTGTGAAGGTAGGCCTTGAAATACATCCACAGGTACACCTCCAATTGAATCAAATGATGTCAATTAGCCTATCAGAAGATTCTAAAGCCATGACATCATTTTCTGGAATTTTCCAAGCTGTTTAAAGGGACAGTCAACTTAGTGTATGTAAACTTCTGACCCACTGGAATTGTGATACAGTAAAGTGATAGTGAATTATAAGTGAAATATTCTGTCTGTAAACAATTGTTGGAAAAATTACTTGTGTCACGCACAAAGTAGATGTCCTAACCGACTATCCAAAACTATAGTTTGGTAACAATAAATTTGTGGAGTGATTGAAAAACGAGTTTTAATGACTCCAACCTAAGTTTATGTAAACTTCCGACTTCAACTGTAGTTTTGTAGTTTTGTCTAAAATTACTTTTTCAATGTTTTACCATTCAATTTTTTATGAAATTCACTGAGGAGGATGGTCCTCCCCTTCCTCCTCTGAGGAGCCTCCACTGATGGTAGTAAATTGTTAGACTCAGTGGCGAGAGAAAAGCCACTATGTCTAAGTGTATTTTTGGCTGCATAAAGGGTACATAAATGTTGGGATGGATTAAAACACAAGTGATTATTGAGTGGAGCATGGACAGAGGTCTCCCTGTGAACAGAAGTTATCATGTTTTGTTTTGTCTGTAATTTAAAGCTTTTTGTACACCTGGTAAAGTAAACGTTAGACGGAAAGACAGAGGTAGAGTATAGTATAGATTGTAGAGGGAAACAAGTGTTAGAGTGGAAGAGAAATGTACTGGGTGATGGTGATTGAGAGGTCTTCTGAGTTAAAGGAAACAGAGATGTAGATTAATTGGAAAGTAAATTGGTTTAAGATTTAGAAAAGTGGAAAATAACAAAATGTTTATTTTCTCTTTTAGGAGAGGATGCGGTGTCCCTATCTCTCCCCTTGAAATATTTCCAGACGCTGTTTCCTTAAAAGATTAGTTAGTGAATTTCTGCAGTTTTATAAAGTATAAAGGTATCCCGATTTGGGCATAAAGGGAGCTCCCAGATAAGTAAGGCCTGGCCATTTGTGTGCTTTTGCTCTACGTTTTACCACACACACCAGCACACGCACACACAACCCACCGGTTATGAACATGTGTTAGTGGTGTTAACACCGTGTTTGTTTTATTGTGTGGGGTCTTTTTAATTTGGTTGTAAACCGGGTAAGAAGAATGGAAATGTTTGAAATGTTTTGAAATGGTATCGGAAGTAAAGGGAAAGAAAATGGAAAGAAAATACTTAAAACCTCTCTGGGATATGTGGCCAACATCTGGCCAACATCCAGTGAAAATGCAGAGCGCCAAATTCAAATAAATTACTATAAAAATGTAACTTTCATGAAATCACACATTCAATATACCAAATTAAAGCTACACTTGTTGTGAATCCAGCCAACATGTCAGATTTCAAAAATGCTTTACGGCGAAAGCAAATAATGCTATTATCTGAGGATAGCACCCCAGCAAACAATCACAGACCATCATATTTCAACCCTCCCGGCGCGACACAGAACGCAAAAATAAAGATATAATTAATTCATATGTCCCATAAACATCACAAATGGTCCTTTTGTTCGATTAATTCCGTCGATATATGTCCAAAATGTCCATTTATTTGGCGCGTTTGATCCAGAAAAACACCGGTTCCAACTTGCTCAACATGACTACAAAAGTTACCTGTAAGCTTTGTCCAAACATTTCAAACTACTTTTGTAATACAACTTTAGGTATTTTTTTAACGTAAATAATCGATAAAATTGAAGACGGGATGATCTGTGTTCAATACCGGAGGAAAACAATGTGTAGCATGCTTTCTGGTCACGCGCCTCTAACAAACAGTACACTTCACTGGAGCCTCATTCTGAACATGGCTACGTCTTCATTTCTCAAAGGAAAAACCTCAACCAATTTCTAAAGACTGTTGACATCCAGTGGAAGCGATAGGAACTGCAGGAAGGATCTGGATTCCCAATGAAAACCCATTGAAAAGAGAGTGACCTCAAAATAAAAATCTGAAAGGTTTGTCCTCGGGGTTTTGCCTGCCAAATAAGTTCTATTATAGTCACAGACATGATTCAAACAGTTTTAGAAACTTCAGAGAGTTTTCTATCCAATACTAATAATAATATGCATATATTAGCATCTGGGACTGAGTAGGAGGCAGTTTACTCTGGGCATGCTTTTCATCCAAATGTGAAAATGCTGCCCCCTATCCATAAGAAGTTTTTAATAGGGCTAACTGACCTCTAACCTTTGTTCTGACTTCCTGGTGAGGCCTGATCACCCTCACTAGAAAGACTGGAGGCATTGGATGAGATTTAAATGGGCTATATAAACACTAAGTTTGTAATTTAGCAATAGTCCTATGTGTGATTCGGAACACGAGAAGGAGAGAGAGAGAGTCCTGCCTCTGAATGAGGGACACCTGTCTCTAGTCTATTTACCATTACCTTATGGCATACAATTATTCCCTATGGAGTTATCAAGAGCTGTAATTTTAATTTAATGTGTTATTCTAATTAGTTTATATTTTTTAACAGGCTGTCACGGTCTGACCTTTATTTCCCTTGTTTTATCTTTATTTAGTAGGGTCAGGGCGTGAGTTGGGGTGGGTTGTCTATGTGTGTTTTTCTATGTTGGGGTTTTGTGTTCGGCCTGGTATGATTCTCAATCAGAGGCAGCTGTCAATCGTTGTCCCTGATTGAGAATCATACTTAGGCAGCCTGGGTTTCACGTTTGGTTTGTGGGTGTTTGTTTCCTGTGTCAGTGTTTGTGCCACACGGGACTGTTACGGTTAGTTCTTTTGTTATTTTGTATTGTGTCTTGTTTTCGTGGATATTAAAATCATGGAAACTTACCACTCTGCATATTGGTCCTCCGATCCTTCTCGCCTCTCCTCGTCCGATGAGGAGGACGAAATAGACTGCCGTTACAGAAACACCCACCACCAAAGGACCAAGCAGAGTGGTAAAGGACAGCAGCAGCAGCGGCAGAAGACACAGGACTCATGGACTTGGGAGGAGATTCTGGGCGGCAAGGGACCCTGGGCTCAGCCAGGGAAATATCGCCGTCCCAAAGCAGAGTTGGAGGCAGCGAAGGCAGAGAGGCGCTGGTATGAGGAGGCAGCGTGGCGACGCGGTTGGAAGCCCGAGAGTCAGACCCAAAAATGTCTTGGGGGGGCACACGGGGAGTGTGGCTAAGCCAGGTAGGAGACCTGAGCCAACTCCCCGTGCTTACCGTGGAGTCAGAGGGCGTCGTACTGGTCAGGCACCGTGTTATGCGGTGGAGCGCACGGTGTCCCCAGTACGCGTGCTTAGCCCAGTGCGGGCTATTCCACCTCGCCGCACTGGCCGGGCTAGGTTGGGCATCGAGCCGGGTGCCATGAAGCCGGCTCAACGCATCTGGTCTCCAGTGCGTCTCCTCGGGCCGGCGTACATGGCACCAGCCTTACGCATGGTGTCCCCGGTTCGCCAGCATAGCCCAGTGCGGGCTATTCCACCTCGCCGCACTGGCAGGGCTACGGGGAACATTCAACCAGGTAAGGTTGGGCAGGCTCGGTGCTCAAGAGCTCYTGTACTCCTTCACGGTCCGGTATATCCGGTCCCACCTCCACGTACCAGTCCTCCGGTGGCAGCCCCCCGCACCAGGCTGTCTCTCCGGTTTCTCTCTACAGTTGCTCCCGCTGTCCAGCGCTGCCAGAGCCTTCCTCTTCTCCAGCGCAGCCAGAGTCTCTCATCTGTCCAGCGCCATCTGAACTGCCTGTCTGCCCAGCGCCAACCTGCTCTGTCCGTCTGCCAGCGCCATCTTGAGCTGCCTGCCTGCCCAGCGCCGTCTGAGCTGCTTGCCTGCCCAGCGCCGCCGTCTGAGCTGCCTGCCTGCCCAGAGCCGTCTGAGCTGCCTGCCTGCCCATCGCCGTCTGAGCTGCCTGCCTGCCCAGAGCCATTCTTCACCGTAGGGATTGTGCCAGTTTTCCTAAGGATGTGACGCTTGAGATTCAAAGTGTTCGACTTGGTTTCATCAGACCAGAGAATCTTTTCTCATGGTCTGAGAGTCCTTTAGGTGCCTTTTGGCAAACTCCAAAAGGCACTCCACAGAGGAACTCTGGAGCTCTGTCAGAGTGACCATCGGGTTCTTGGTCACCTCCCCCGATTGCTCAGTTTGTGCGGGCGGCCAGCTCTAGAAGATTCTTGGTGGTTCCAAATTTCTTCCATTTAAGAATGGCCACTGTTCTTGGGTACCTTCAATGCTGCAGAAATGTTTTGGTACCCTTCGCCAGGTCTGTGCCTCGACACCAAGGGTTACCTCTCTAACTCTCTGACCCTGTAACTCTGCTGTATGGTCGGGATTTCTCCCTAAGGGTTAGCCCTCTAACTCCCTGACCCTGTAACTCTGCTGTATGGTCAGGATTTCTCCCTAAGGGTTAGCTCTCTAACTCCCTGACCCTGTAACTCTGCTGTATGGTCGGGATTTCTCCCTAAGGGTTACCTCTCTAACTCTCTGACCCGGTAACTCTGCGGGGAGGTCACCAGTATGATAAGGGACTATACGTTTTTCAACAAGTATGTTGTTACGCTCTTTGACAATTGTCTTAGAAATGTTGATATTAAGAAAATTGGGAACGTAATAATTTGTCATAGGGTGAATATTTGGTCTGGATTTCCATAATCATAAATGTCTTAAACTGTTGTTTTGGTATGTCCTCTCTCAAGTTATGGCGACGGTGACTACAGAGGGTATCTTGATGCATGGAAGAAATAAATCGACGAGAGCAATGTGAGCTTAAGCTCCCTCACCAGCTGAAGAAATGGCGACAGATGCGTTCACTACGACCTTGTCCTTCACCACCTCTACCGTGAGACCTGAGTTCGAGCCAGCAACCTGTACACAGTCCACGTGGAGCGAGCATGGAGAGAGATCAGGTCCAAACGTCTTTCATACTGCTGGTGTACTGGTAGGAAAATGGACAAGACCTAATGGACTGTAAAGGACAGTGGCTGCTCATGTGAGAGACATTATAAAGGGCCATCCACGTTGAACATGTGCCATTGGGAGGACGAACTGAAACACAATCTCCAGCAGAACATGAAGAAACGCCAGGAAAAGAGTGGTCAACTGTTCCTGTAAATTGATTTAGGGTTGCCCTAAACTGTTTATTTGGGGTATCATGTTGGTTTTGGAGGTCTACACACTGGGAAGCTTATAATTTAGATTAAAATGCATTGCGATAGTGAAAAGGGAAAGGGGGATACCTAGTCAGTTGTTCAACTAATACCGATCTGTCATTAACATGCCCCTCGCGACAGTAAAACAAACGGGGGCTGTAATGAGAAAAGTTAATACTGGTAATATATGGTCTCCTGTTTGTAAATGTACATTCTAACCGGGTCTGTAGTATCTTAGGATGCTTCTTAGATTGATGACACCGGACACGTAAGTATGTTTTAGTATTTAATTGTAACCGTGAATAACATTACTGGAATGCACCTGAGGCTTTCTCGAGCCTATATATATGGCAGACGTTTAAACGGCTACGGATAGCGGAAAGCAAACCACGTATTGAGTCAATACTGCCATCTATTGGTAAGCATAATACTTAACATAAATATACCAGGTTACTACAGTGTCGATGTGTGCGAAGTTGACGGTCTTGAATTTAAATGATAAACTCAACGTGGGGCACTCAAGACTGTCATTCTAAATGTATCAGAATTCTAATGTTAAAGCGCATCAATACATATGGCTTCCTGGATGATACAGTACAATTGGCTTGAGCATGTTTTAGTAGGTTTATAACTGTATAAGTGGACTACCAGTAGTGGCTAACGTGTTATGGGTAAGACGGAATGATTTATGTGCGAATGTAAAGTACCAGCCAAAATTTTGGACACACCTACGCATTCCATTTTTATTTTTTTATTTTTTTATTTTCTACATTTTCTAATAGTGAAGACATCAGAATCATGAAATAACACATATGGAATCATGTGGTAACCAAAAAAGTGTTAAACAAATAAAAAAAATAGTTAAGATTCTTCAAAGGAGCCACCCTTTGCCTCGATAACAGCTTTGCACACTCTTGGCATTCTCTCAACCAGCTTCACCTGGAATGCTTTTCCAACAGTCTTGAAGGAGTTCCCACATATGCTGAGAACTTGTTGACTGCTTTCCCGTTCACTCTAAGGTCCAACTCAGCTCAAACCATCTCAACTGGGTTGAGGTCGGGTGATTGTAGAGGCCAGGTCATCTGATGCAGCACTCTATCACTCTCGTTCTTAGTCAAATAGCCCTTACACAGCCTGGAGGTGTGTTTGGTCATTGTCCTGTTGAAAAACGAATGATAGTCCCACTAAGCGCAAATCAGATGGGATGGCGTATCGCTGCAGAATGCTTTGGTAGCCATGCTGGTTAAGTGTGCCTTGAATTTTAAATAAATCACAGACAGTGTCACCAGCAAAGGACCCCCACACAATCACACTTCCTCCTCCATGCTTCACGGTGGAAACTACACATGCGGAGATCATCCATTCACCTACTCTGCTTCTCACAAAGACACTGCGGTGGGAACCAAAAATCTCTAATTTGGACTCCAGACAATAGGACAAATTTCCACCGGTTTAATGTCCATTGCTCGTGTTTCTTGGCCCAAGCAAGTCCCTTCTTATTATTGGTGTCCTTTAGTAGTGGTTTCTTTGCAGCAATTCGACCACAAAGGCCTGATTCACACAGTCTCCTCTGAACAGTTGATATTGAGATGTTACTTGAACTCTGTGAAACATTTATTTGGGCTACAATTTTTGAGGCTGGTAATTCTAATGAACTTATCCTCTGCAGCAGAGGTAACTCTTGGTCTTCCTTTCCTGTGGCGGTCCTCATGAGAGCCAATTTCATCATAGAGCTTGATGGTTTTTGCGACTGCACAGTTCTTGACATTTTCCAGATTGACTGACCTTCATGTCTTGAGGTAATTATGGACTGTCATTTCTCTTGCATATTTGAGTTGTTCTTGCCATAATATGGACTTGGTCTTTTAACATATAGGGCTATCTTCTGTATACCACCCCTACCTTGTCACAACACAACTGATTGGCTCAAATGCATTAAGAAGGAAAGAAATTCCACAAATTAACTTTTGACAAGACACACCTGTTCATTGAAATGCATTCCAGGTGACTACCACAGGAAGCTGGTTGAGAGAATGCCAAGAATGTGCAAAGCTGTCATCAAGGCAAAGGGTGGTTACTTTGAAGAATCTGAAATATAAAATATATTTTCATTTGTTTAACCCATTTTTAGGTTACTACATGATTCCATATGTTTTATTTCATAGTTTTGATGTCTTCACTATTATTCTACAAAACGTCCACCTTTAACCTGTCTCCTCCCAAGCATCTACGCTGATTGAAGTTGATTTCACAAGTGACATCAATAAGGGATCATAGCTTTCACTTTAGATTCACCTGGTCAGGCTATGTCATGGAAAAAGCAGGTGTTCCTAATGTTTTGTCAACTCAGTGTATACGAAGCAAACATTAGAACCCTTCTTGTTTTTTTGTTTTTTTTAAAGCGTGTACTAGCGCCATAAGATACCGTCATGAATTAACATGGTCTTTCAATGTAGATTGAGATTTGTGGGTTGCAAGTATGATTCGCAAATGTGTAATTGAATTTCAAAGCTTGTATCATGATGTGTGAAAGATTTAACAACGGTCACAAACTTGTGACTTGACATTTGAATACATTCAATAAGATTTGCAAGCATCATTTATTTTCAGAATTATTAAAAGTCCATTTACGAGGATGAATATTCTGCTGTGAATCAAAAATACACTTGCAGATTTTGAATCTGCACGCACTCGGAGTTCTGTCACTTCTGTCACAGCCATTGCATTGACAGCCGCTATTGCATTAGCCAGTTGGCCTCTTCTGGCTGTGCCGGGTGGAGATTATAACAGTACATGGCCAAGATGTTCAAACGTTCATTGACGACCAACAGGATCAAATAATAATAATCACAGTGGTTGTAGAGGGTCAACCAGGTCAGCACCTCGGGAGTAAATATCAGTTGGCTTTTCGTAGCCAGGCAATCTGAGTTTGAGACAGCACGTGCGGTAGGGGGAGAGAGTCAAAAACAGCAGATCCAGGACAAGGTAGCACGTCCGGTGAACAGGTCAGGGTTCCATAGCCGCAGGCAGAACATTTGAAACTGGAACAGCAGCACAACCAGGTGGACTGGGGACAGCAAGGAGTCATCAGGCCAGGTAGTCCTGAGGCATTGTCTTAGGGCTCAGATCCGAAGGGAGGGAGAGAGAGAAAATTAGAGGGAGCATAAATTCACTCACCGGATAAGACAGGAGAAATACTCCAGATATAACAGACTGACCCTAGCCCCCCGACACATAAACTATTGCAGCATATATACTGGAGGCTGAAACGAGGGGTCGGGAGACACTGTGGCCCCATCCGGCAACCCCCGGACAGGGCCAAAGCACAGCCTCCACACCAATAGAGGGATATCCGCAAACCACCAACTTACTACCCTGAGACAAGGCTGAGTATAGTCCATGAAGATCTTCGCACCCTTGGGCCAGACTACACTCAAGCATAGGGCCTACTGAAGAGATAGGTCTTCAATAGACCTAAAAGTCAAGACTGAGTCTGCATATCTGACATGGATAGGCAGACCATTACATAAAATTGAGCTCTATAGGAGAAAGCCCTGCCTCCAGCTGCTTGCTTAGAAATTCTAGGGACAATAGGGAGGCCTGCATCTTGTGACCGTAGCATACATGTAGGTATGTACAGCAGGACCAAATCGGAGAGATGGGTAGGAGCAAGCCCATGTAATGCTTTGTAGGTTAGCAGTAAAACCTTGAAATCAGCCCTAGCCTTAACAGGAAGCCAGTGTAGAGAGGCTAGCACTGGAGTAATATGATCAAATGTTTTGGTTCTTGTCAAGATTCTAGCAGCCGTGTTTAGCACTAACTGAAGTTTATTTAGTGCTTTATCCAGGTAGCCGGAAAGTATTGCGGGAGTCTAATCTAGAAATGACAAAAGCATGGATTATCTTTTCTGTATCATTTTTGCAACAATACGAAGATGGGAAAAAGCTGTCCTTGAAATATTCTTGATATGTTCGTCAAAAGAGAGATCAAGGTCCAGAGTAACGCTGAGGTCCTTCACAGTTTTTTTATTTGAGACAATTGTACAACCATCAAGATTAATTGTCAGATCCAACAGAAGATCTCTTTGTTTCTTGGGACCTAGAACTAGCATCTCTGGTCCGAGTTTAAAAGTAAAACATTTGCCGCCATCCACCTCCTTATGCCTTCCAGGGAGGGAAATTTTGGGGCTTCACCATGTTTCATCGAAATGTACAGCTGTGTATCGTCTGCATAGCAGTGACAGTTAATATTATGTTTCCAAATTACATCACCAAGAGGTAAAATATATAGTGAAAACAATAGTGGTCCTAAAACTGAGCCTTGAGGAACACTGGAACTTATAATGGACAAACCATCCACAGAGACAAAGTGATGTATTTTCGACAGATAAGATCTAAACCAGACCAGAACTTGTCCGTGTACACCAATTAGAGTTTCCAGTCTCTCCAAAGAATGTGGTGATCGATGGTGTCAAAAGCAGCACGAAGGTCTAGGAGCACAAGGACAGATGCAGAGCCTTGGGGTCTGATGCCATTAAAAGGCCATTTACCACCTTCACGAATGCAGTCTCAGCGCTATGATTGGGTCTAAAACCAGACTGAAGTGTTTCGGATACAGTAGTTGTCTTCAGGAAGGCAGTGAGTTGCTGTGCAACTCAAAAAATTGAGAGGAATGGGAGATTCGATATAGGCCGATAGTTTTTAACATTTTCTGGGTCAAGGTTTGGCTTTTTCAAGAGAGGCTTTATTACTGCCACTTTTAGTGAGTTTGGTACACTTCCAGTGGATAGGTAGCTGTTTATTATGTTCAACATAGGAGGGCCAAGCACAGGAAGCAGATCTTTCAGTAGTTTAGTTGAAATAGGGTCCAGTATGCAGCTTGAAGGTTTAGAGGTCATGAATATTTTCATGAAAGCGTCAAGGGATATAGGATTAAAAAACTTGAATGTCTCCATTGATCCTAGGTCCTGGCAGTGTTGTGATCTTTTTGTCAAAGAAGTTCATGAATTCATGACTGCTGAAGTGAAAGCCATCTTCTCCTGGGGAATGCTGCTTTTTAGTTAGCTTTGCGACAGGATCAAAAATAAATTTGGGATTGTTCTTATTCTCCTCAATTAGGTTGGAAAAATAGGATGATCGAGCAGCAGTGAGGGCTTTTCCATATTGCGCGGTAATGTCTTTCCACACTAATTGGAAGACTTCCAGTTAGGTGGAGCGCCATTTCCATTCCAATTTTCTGGAAGCTTGCTTCAGGGCTCTGGTATTTTCTGTGAACCGGGGAGCTAGTTTCTTGTGACAAATGTTTTTTGTTTTTAGGGGTGCAACTGCATCTAGGGTATTAAGCAAGGTTAAATTTAGTTCCTCAGTTAGGTGGTTAACCAATTTTTGTACTCCGACATCCTTGGTAGGTGGAGGGAGTCTGGAAGGGCATCTAGGAACCTTTGGGTTGTCTGAGAATTTATAGCACAGATTTTGATGATCCGTGGTTGGGGTCTAAACAGATTATTTGTTGCGATTGCAAACATAATAAGATGGTGGTCCGATAGTCCAGGATTATGACGAACCATCAAACAGGTAAAGCATCAATACAGGACTAAGATTGAATCGTACTACACCGGCTCCGACGCTTGTCAGATGTGGCAGGGCTTGCAAACTATTACAGACTTCAAAGGGAAGCACAGCCGTGAGCTGCCCAGTGACACGAGCATACCAGACGAGCTAAATTACTTCTATACTCACTTCGAGGCAAGCAACACTGAAGCATGCATGAGAGCAGAGCATCAGCTGTTCCGGACAACTGTGTGATCACGTTCTCCGTAGCTGATGTGAGTAAGACCTTTTAAACAGGTCAACATTCACAAGGCCGCAGGGCCAGACGGATTACCAGGACGTGTACTCAGAGCATGCGCTGACCAACTGGCAAGTGTCTTCACTGATAATTTCAACCTGTCCCTGACTGAGTCTGTAATACCAAAATGTTTCAAGCATATCACCATAGTCCCTGTGCCCAAGAACACAAAGGTAACCTGCCTAAATGACTACCGACCCGTAGCACTCACATCTGTAGCTATGAATCAAATCAAATCAAATCAAATTGATTTTATATAGCCCTTCGTACATCAGCTAATATCTCGAAGTGCTGTACAGAAACCCAGCCTAAAACCCCAAACAGCAAGCAATGCAGGTGTAGAAGCACGGTGGCTAGGAAAAACTCCCTAGAAAGGCCAAAACCTAGGAAGAAACCTAGAGAGGAACCAGGCTATGAGGGGTGGCCAGTCCTCTTCTGGCTGTGCCGGGTGAAGATTATAAAGAACATGGCCAAGATGTTCAAATGTTCATAAATGACCAGCATGGTCAAATAATAATCAGGAGTAAATGTCAGTTGGCTTTTCATAGCCGATCATTAAGAGTATCTCTACCGCTCCTGCGGTCTCTAGAGAGTTGAAAACAGCAGGTCTGGGACAGGTAGCACGTCCGGTGGACAGGTCAGGGTTCCATAGCCGCAGGCAGAACAGTTGAAACTGGAACAGCAGCAAGACCAGGTGGACTGGGGACAGCAAGGAGTCATCGTGCCCGGTAGTCCTGACGCATGGTCTTAGGGCTCAGGTCCTCCGAGAGAGAGAAAGAAATAGAGAAGGAGAGAATTAGAGAGAGCATACTTAAATTCACACAGGACACCGGATAAGACGGGAGAAGTACTCCAGATATAACCAACTGACCCAGCCCCGACACATAAACTACTGCAGCATAAATACTGGAGGCTGAGACAGGAGGGGTCAGGAGACACTGTGGCCCATCCGATGATACCCCCGGACAGGGCCAAACAGGAAGGATATAACCCCACCCACTTTGCCAAAGCGCAGCCCACGCACCACTAGAAGGATATCTTCAACCATCAACTTACAATCCTGAGACAAGGCCGAGTATAGCCACAAAGATCTCCACCACAGCACAAACCAAGGGGGGGCGCCAACCCAGACAGGACGTCAGTAACTCAACCCACTCAAGTGACGCACCCCTCCTAGGGACGGCATGAAAGAGCACCAGTAAGCCAGTGACTCAGCCCCTGTAATAGGGTTAGAGGCAGAGAATCCCAGTGGAGAGAGGGGGACCGGCCAGGCAGAGACAGCAAGGGCGGTTTTTTGCTCCAGAGCCTTTCCGTTCACCTTCACACTCCTGGGCCAGACTACACTCAATCATATGACCTACTGAAGAGATAAGTCTTCAGTAAAGACTTAAAGGTTGAGACCGAGTCTGCGTCTCTCACATGGGTAGGCAGACCATTCCATAAAAATGGAGATCTATAGGAGAAAGCCCTGCCTCCAGCTGTTTGCTTAGAAATTCTAGGGACAATTAGGAGGCATGCGTCTTGTGACCGTAGCGTACGTGTAGGTATGTACGGCAGGACCAACTCGGAAAGATGGTAGGAGCAAGCCCATGTAACGCTTTATAGGTTAACAGTAAAACCTTGAAATCAGCCCTTGCCTTAACAGGAAGCCAGTGTAGGGAGCTAGCACTGGAGTAATATGATCCAATTTCTTGGTTCTAGTCAGGATTCTAGCAGCCGTATTTAGCACTAACTGAAGTTTATTTAGTGCTTTATCGGGTAGCCGGAAAGTAGAGCATTGCAGTAGTCTAACCTAGAATAACAAAAGCATGGATTAATTTTTGGACAGAAAGTTTCTGATTTTTGCAATGTTACGTAGATGGAAAAAAGCTGTCCTTGAAACAGTCTTGATATGTTCGTCAAAAGAGAGATCGGGGTCCAGAGTAACGCCGAGGTCCTTCACAGTTTTATTTGAGATGACTTTACAGCCATCAAGATTAATTGTCAGATTTAACAGAGATCTCTTTGTTTTCTGGGACCTAGAACAAGCTCTCTGTTTTGTCCGAGTTTAAAAGTAGAACGTTTTAGCCATCCACTTCCTTATGTCTGAAACACAGGCTTCTAGCGAGGGCAATTTTGGGGCTTCACCATGTTTCATTGAAATGTACAGCTGTGTGTCATCCACATAGCAGTGAAAGTTAACATTATGTTTTCGAATGACATCCCAAGAGGTAAAATATATAGTGAAAACAATAGTGGTCCTAAAACGGAACCTTGAGGAACACCGAAATGTACAGTTGATTTGTCAGAGGACAAACCATTCACAGAGAACAACTGATATCTTTCCGACAGATAAGATCTAAACCAGGCCAGAACTTGTCCGTGTAGACCAATTTGGGTTTCCAGTCTCTCAAAAAGAAGTGGTGATCGATGGTATCAAAGGCAGCACTAAGGTCTAGTAGCACGAGGACAATGCAGAGCCTCGGTCTGACGCCATTAAAAGGTAATTTACCACCTTCACAAGTGCAGTCTCATGCTATGATGGGGTCTAAAACCAGACTGAAGCATTTCGTATACATTGTTTGTCTTCAGGAAGGCAGTGAGTTGCTGCGCAACAGCTTTTTCAAAAAAAATTGAGAGGAATGGAAGATTCGATTTAGGCCGATAGTTTTTTATATTTTCTGGGTCAAAGTTTGGCTTTTTCAAGAGAGGCTTTATTACTGCCCCTTTTAGTGAGTTTGGTACACATCCGGTGGATAGAGAGCCGTTTATTATATTCAACATAGGAGGGCTAAGCACAGGAAGCAGCTCTTTCAGTAGTTTAGTTGGAATAGGATCCAGTATGTAGCTTGAAGGTTTAAATCAAATCAAATCAAATCAAATCAAATTTTATTAGTCACATACACATGGTTAGCAGATGTTAATGCGAGTGTAGCGAAATGCTTGTA
>NW_019942531.1:139262-177741 GCF_002910315.2 Salvelinus sp. IW2-2015 | reverse complement strand
TGAAGCTATGTTGCGCTTGGTGACCTCTGACTGTTTCATCCTAACATCGTTGGTGCCGACGTGGATAACAATATCTCTATACTCTCTACACTCGCCAGTTTTAGCTTTAGCCAGCACCATCTTCAGATTAGCCTTAACGTCGGTAGCCCTGCCCCCTGGTAAACAGTGTATGATCGCTGGGTGATTCGTTTTAAGTCTAATACTGCGGGTAATGGAGTCGCCAATGACTAGGGTTTTCAATTTGTCAGAGCTAATGGTGGGAAGCTTCGGCGTCTCTGACCCCGTAACGGGAGGAGTAGAGACAAGAGAAGACTCGGCCTCAGACTCCGACTCGCTACATAATGGGGAAAACCTGTTGAAAGTTTCTGTCGGCTGAATGAGCGACACCAGYTGAGCATTCCTACAGCATTTCCCTCCAGAAGCCATGAGAAAGTTGTCCGGCTGCGGGGACTGTGCGGGGGGGTTTATACTACTATCTGTACTTACTGGTGGTACATCCTTTCCTACACTGAAATTACTCTTGCCTAACGATTGCGTCTGAAGCTGGGCTTGTAGCACAGCTATCCTCGCCATAAGGCGATCGTTCTCCTGTATATTATGAGTACAGCGACTGCAATTAGAAGGCATCATGTTAATGTTACTACGTAGCTTCGGCTGTTGAAGGTGCTGACGAACCATGTCCAGATAAAGCGTCCGGAGTGAAAAAGTTGAATGAGGGAAAAAAGTTGTGAGGGAAAAACTAAAAATATAAACGGTAATTAAAAACCGTAAAGTTGTCAGCTAGCAAAGTAAGGTTGACAACAAAACGCACAGCAACACGTCTGCAAGTTCAAGAGGAAGTGCTTTGAAAGGCTAGTCATGGCTCACATCAACACCATTATACCAGAAACCCTTGACCCACTCCAATTTGCATACCGCCCCAACAGATCCAAAGATGATGCAATCTCTATTGCACTACACACTGCCCTTTCTTACCTGGACAAAAGGAATACCTATGTGAGAATGCAATTCATTGACTACAGCTCAGCGTTCAACACCATAGTGCCCTCAAAGCACATCAATAAGCTAAGGACCCTGGGACTGAACTCCTCCCTCTGCAACTGGATTCTGGACTTCTTGACAGGCTGCCTCCAGGTGGTAAGGGTAGGTAACAACACATCCGCCACGCTGATCCTCAACACAGGGGCCCCTCAGGGGTGCGTGCTCAGCCCGCTCCTGTACTCCCTGTTCACTCATGACTGCACGGCCAGGCACGACTCCAACACCATCATTAAATTTGCAGATGACACAACAGTGGTAGGCCTGACCACCGACAACAACGAGACAGCCTGTAGGGAGGAGGTCTGAGAACTGGCCGTGTGGTGGCAGGACAACAACCTCTCCCTCAACGTGATCAAGACAAAGGAGATGATTGTGGACTACAGGAAAAAGAGGACCGAGCACGCCCCATTCTCATCGACGTGGCTGCAGTGGAGCAGGTTGACAGCTTCAAGTTCCTTGGTGTCCACATCACCAACAAACTAACATGGTCCAAGCACACCAAGACAGTCGTGAAGCGGGCACGGCAAAACCTATTCCCCCTCAGGAGACTGGAAAGATTTGGCATGGGTCCTCAGATCCTCAAAAGGTTCTACAGCTGCACCATCGAGAGCATCCTGACTGGTTGCATCACTGCCTGGTATGGCAACTGCTCGGCCTCCGACCGCAAGGCACTACAGAGGGTAGTGCGTACGCCCCAGTACACTGGGGCTAAGCTTCCTGCCATCCAGAACCTCTATACCCCCCCCCCCCCCTCTCCACACCACTGCCACTGTCTGTTGTCATCTATGCATAGTTACTTTAATAACTCTACCTACATGTACATACTACCTCAACTAACCGGTGCCCCTGCACATTGACTCTTTACCAGCACCCCCCTGTATATATTGTTATTTTTTACTGCTGCTCTTTAATTACGTGTTACTTTTATCTCTTATTCTTATTCATATATTTTTTAAACTGCACTGTTGGTTAGGGGCTCCTAAGTAAGCATGTCACAGTTAGGTGAATATCTGTTGTATTCGGTGCATGTGACTAATACAATTTGATTTGGTTTGATTTGAAACGCAGCATATCATTGGAAATTAATGTAATTCTGTTGTACCAAAATGCAATAAAGCTCTTGGTGTGTTCGAAGCTTAACATGTATGTGTAAATTGATTTTGCAACGCTCGCGCACGTAACGCGACCGGTGTGGTCAGCATGTTCAGTCAGACATTCAATTGTAGGTGACAGTAGCTCATTCAGCTCATTATTAGCTCTTTTCACCCGCGATAGGCTCCAACAAGTTTCCCCTTGCCTGTGCTGCTACCAACTATTTGACTAGGCTACACGAATGCCGCCAGCACGGACCGTACCCCCTGGACACATTTATGTGATCTAAATGCATGCGGTTTTCTCACTATCATCACTTGAGTGAAAACACCAATGGAGAGGTAACTGCGCTCAGATGGTTAAGATTGTGTCTTTGATCACGAAAATGGACACTGCTGGATCATTAATCAAATGGAAAACTTTTATTTTTTATCTAATGGTAAGTTTCCTCGAATTCCGACATTCATTCAGGACTTTCAAGAGCTCCATAGACCTACATGTTATTTTGCATTCTATAACATCTTCTGTTTTATTCAACTTGCTTTCATATTATCTCTATTCTTCACCTGAGGTCCTTAAATGTCTAGTCTTGTATTGCCTAGTTGTAGTCCACTGAAGCTTTGGAGTCGGTTCCAAATTCCAGTCAGTGACCAATAGTGTGCCACAATTTTTCAATTGTTTTGTCTTTTTATTCTTCAATGTATGCGTAATTCTCATGAGGGGAAAAAAAACATGTACCATTTTGAGTCATTCATTTTCAATGATAGCTGCCCTAAAGGGGCAGTGCAGTCAAACACGTGATTTCGTGTACTTTATATATTTCCACATAATATTTTTACCATTTGAATTGAAAACAATGCATTGTTACCCATAAATTATTTGATATCGAGATAAAAACTGCTGCGTTGGACCTTTAAAGTTTGCTGGCTATGAACTCCTGTTCAAACAGAAAAGTTTTCCAATTGAAAGACAGAAACAGTTATAGAGTCCTCTCACTCTGTCTGAAGTAATAGAACAGGTTGGCATTATAGGGACTGTCAAAGGCAGGATCCCGGGGGAGGGGAAGAATGAAACATTCACGACTGGTCTCTGGTGCTGTGAAAGAGAAATAGAGAAAGAAGTGGAGCAGCTAAAGTGCAGCGCCTCCAATTCAAAGTATAATGTTACTGCCTTCAGAAAAGTTATGCCACAAAGGCTGTTTTCTCCTCTTTGTGTCAGACTGAGGGACTAAGAAGCTTCTGTTCCGGTTGATGTAGGTTTCAGTTTACCATAGATGTTTTGTCCTTCAAAATGTTACTCAATATCAACATTAATTATATAGTAGTATCCACATTGGAGTAGTTATTCTATTGCTTCTATATAAAATACTGAACCACACATATTTGGACATTCATTTTATTATATGTTTTGTAAGATTGTTATTTTTTTTTATAAAGGAAAGTCACACTGTTTGCAATGAACTTTTTTTTATTGTCACGAATGTTACTGCTCTAATGCCTTCATTGGGGTGTACTTTGTCTGTTTTAACAGGGTGTCAACTACATGTTTTTCAATGGAGTGCCATTTTCCAATATGGCCGATGCTAGCCAAGCTGCCAGCAACCAGGAGAAGTGGTCCAATATGACCTTGGTGAAGCGGCACCCTCTGTCCTCCTGGTATCAGAGATCTCATTGGCATGGCAACAGCAAGTCAGGCGCTACACATTCTCCACAAAGACGCCTCACACCACTGTCCTTCTACAAACTTGTCTATTCTTTTCAAGTGAAAGAGGACACACAACCAGGTAGAGCGGTGTTTACCCCTTTCCTTCTCGCAGATATTTAAATGCTGATTAGTTAAGCTTGTTCATACATGTTTGTTCTTTAATCCAGAGTCACATGCCTCAGTTACGAAGTCTTCAGGCTGACACCTACTGACTGATCGGCTTAGGAAGTTATTGGTAGATGTTAATGCTCAGTATTTCTTTTAATGTTTTAAACCTCATGGCTTTAAATGAAATTCCACCAACTCCCCTGCCTATTTCAGTTAGAGGATTAAATACCTCCTGGTGTGCTCCACCTTCCTCATGTTAGAGAATGGTGATGATGAAACATTGCCAATTATGAGTGCGTGGGGAATGAACGCACAACACTGGTGTTGCCAGCACCATACTTTAACCCCACTGAGCCATTGGAACCAGCATTGGTAATAGTAAGTTACCAAACCATCAGACACGTCAGAGAATTTCATCCTGAGTGTACTGTCTAATTCCATGTATTGACAGGAACAATAGTGGGGAAGGTGGGAGCAGGAGAGCACAGCAAAGGATCGACAAACATTATCTTCTCTGTGTTGGAGGACGACGGGGAGGGCCTGTTCCTGCTCAGCCATCTCTCCGGTGACTTTCTGCTGTCACGCTCCCTGGACTACGAAACCCAGAGACTCTACATCCTGACAGTGGTAGTGAAGCATGGGGCCTTAGGGGCCAGCAGAGCCAGGGTCTATTTTAATGTGCTGGATGTCAACGATAACCTTCCAGTGTTCAGACTGGACTCTTACTCCGTCTCTGTACCAGAGGACAGCCCTGTTGGAACCTGCTTCCTCTCTCTCAATGTCTCTGATGCGGATGACGGTGAGTGTGGAACAACATGTTTAACATACCACCTGACACAGACAGGTGCTGTATAGACCAAGGTTGTGTTTATTAGGTATCAAACGGACAAAGCATTACCAGTTTCAGTCCTATTTATTTATTTACTAGTCAGCCCCATCACATGATCAAAGCCACATCAAGGCTTGTCTGCTGAAAACAGGCTCTACTGTATACGTAACCTGGACATTTGATCACGGATCTATGATCATTTCAACAGTAATTGAGCTCATTGCAAATGACTAATAAAACAACTATCTCATTGCCATCTCTATGCCATTTAAAAAATGTTACATGTAATCTCCGGTTCTCCATCATTCCATAAAATGACCTGTACATGTCTCTGTCCCCGGACCTAATTATCCAGCCAGGCTTTGGGCTCCCGAGTGGCGCAGTGGTCTAAGGCACTGCATCTCAGTGTTAGAGGCGTCACTACAGACACCCTGGTTCGATTCCAGGCTGTATTACAACCAGCCGTGATTAAGAGTCCCATAGAGTGGCGCACAATTGGCCCAGCGTCGTCCGGTGTTTTGGCCAGTCATTGTAAATAAGAATTTGTTCTTAACTGACTTTCCTAGTTAAATAAAGTTTACATTTATGACCAAAAGAATGTGGATCCTGCTTGTCGAACATCTCTAAAATTATGGCCATTAATATGGAGTTGGTCCCCCCTTTGCTGCTATAATAGCCTCCACTCTTCTTGGAAGGCTTTCCACTAGATGTTGGAACATTGCTGCGGGGTCTTGCTTCCATTCAGCCACAAGAGCATTAGTGAGGTCGGGCATTGATGTTGGGCGATTAAGCCTGGCTCGCAGTCGGTGTTCCAATTCATACCAAAGGTGTTCGGTGAGGTTGAGGTTAGGGCTCTGTGCAGGCCAGTCAAGTTCTTCCACACAACGATCTCAACAAACCATTTCTGTATGGACCTCGCTTTGTGCACGGGGGCATTGTCATGCTGAAACAGGAAAGGGCCTCCCACAAAGTTGGAAGCACAGAATCATCTAGAATGTCAATGTATGCTGTAGCGTTAAGATTTCCATTCACTTGGAACTAAGGGGCCTAGCCCAAACCATGAAAAACACCTCCAGACCATTATTCCTCCTCCCCCGAACTTTAAAGTTGGCACTATGGATTCGGGCAGGTAGCATTCCCAGAGTTGTTCGTCAGACTGCCAGATGGTAAAGCGTGATTCATCAATCCAGAGAACGTGTCTCCACTGCTCCAGAATCCAATGGCGGTAGGTGATCTTAGGCTTGTGTGTGGCTGCTCAGCCATGGAAACCCATTTCATGAAGCTCCTGATGAACAGTTCTTATGCTGACGTTGCTTCCAGAGGCAGTTTGGAACTCAGTAGTCAGTTTTGCAACCGAGGACAGGCGATTTTTACACGCTACACGCTTCAGCGGTCACATTCTGTGAGCTTGTGAGGCCTACCACTTCTCAGCTGAGCCGTTGTTGTTCCTAGACAATTCCACTTCACAACAACAGCACTTACAGTTGACCAGGGGAGCTTTAGCAGGGCAGAAATTTGATGAACTGACTTGGAAAGGTGGCATCCTATGACGGTGAGTCACTGAGCTCTTCAGTAAGGTTGTTCTACTGCCAATGTTTGTCTATAGAGATTGCATGGCTGTGTGCTCAATTTGATACACCTGTCAGCAACAGATGTGACTGAAATAGCTGAATCCACTCATTTGAAGGGGTGTCCACATACTTTTGTATATACAGTGCATTGGGAAAGTATTCAGACCCCTTGACTTACCACATTTTATGTATGTATAAAAATAAAAAAAATCCTCATCAATCTGTTGAAACCCCCTCGGACGGTTACGTCGGCAGACCAGTCGTGATGGATCGGCTGGAATACCCAATGTGGTATGGATTTCAATTTAGTCCAAGATGGCGTAGCAGTCGGGCGTCTGTTTTGTTTGTCTTGTCCCGTCACGTGTAATTATCGTTTTCTTCGTATATATGTCGTATACATTTTTATATTTTTAATCTCAATTTCCATCTACGGACTGAATATACTCTCCTGCAACCCGCCTCACTCAATGTGGTATGGATCTGCTATTTTCTATACTTTAGAACCGGAACCCCCATCAGAAGCTTGCCAGCTAACTAGCTACTAGCTAGTAGTGAGTTAGCCACTACTAGCGGTCATCACCGTTAACTCGGACATCAGCCAGCCTCAGCCAGGTCAATTCCCGCCGATCCATCGCGACTGGTCTGCTGACGTAACCGTCCGAGGGCGTTTCAACAGGCTCTTCCGTTGCAACGTCCCCGAGGCTCATCTGCTAGCCTGCTATCCCCGGCCTGCTAGCTGTCTGAATCGCCGTGTCTCCAGCTCGCCTAGCTACTCACTGAACCCTATGATCACTCAGCTACACATGCCTCTCCCTAATGTCAATATGCCTCGTCTATTGCTGTTTTAGTTAGTGATTGTTGTCTTATTTCACTGTAGAGCCTCCAGCCCTGCTCAATATGCCTTAGCTAGCACTTTTGTTCCATCCCCCACACATGTGGTGATCTCACCTGGCTTAAATGGTGCCTCTAGAGAACAAACCTCTCTGATCGTCACTCAATGCCTAGGTTTACCTCCAATGTACTCACATCCTACCAAACACCTTTGTCTGTACATTATGCCTTGAATCTATTCTACCGTGCCCAGAAACATGCTCCTTTTACTCTCTGTTCCGAAAGTACTAGACGACCAGTTCTTATAGCCTTTAGCAGTACCCTTATCCTACTCCTCCTCTGTTCCTCTGGTGATGTAGAGGTTAATCCAGGCCCTGCAGCCCCCAGCTCCACTCCTATTTCCCAGGCGCTCTCATTTGTTGACTTCTGTAACCGTAAAAGCCTTGGTTTCATGCATGTTAACATTAGAAACATCCTCCCTAAGTTTGTTTTATTCACTACTTTAGCACACTCCGCCAACCCGGATGTCCTAGCCGTGTCTGAATCCTGGTTTAGGAAGGCCACCAAAAATCCTGAAATTTCCATCCCTAACTATAACATTTTCCGACAAGATAGAACTGCCAAAGGTGGCGGAGTTAGTCTGCAGAGATCTGTAATACTATCCATTTCTGTGCCCAAACAATTTGAGCTTCTACTTTTAAAAATCCATCTTTCCAGAAACAAGTCTCTCACCGTTGCCACTTGTTATAGACCACCTTCAGCACCCAGCTGTGCCCTGGACACCGTATGTGAATTGATCGACCCCGATCTATCTTCAGAGTTCGTACTGTTAGGTGACCTAAACTTGGACATGCTTATCACCCCGGCCATCCTACAATCTAAGACAGATGCCCTCAATCTCACACAAATTATCAAGGAACCTACAAGTACAACCCTAAATCCGTAACCATGGGCGCCCTCTTAGATATCATCCTGACCAACTTGCCCTCTAAATACACCTCTGCTGTCTTCAACCAGGATCTCAGCGATCACTGCCTCATTTCCTGCATGCATAATGGGTCCGTGGTCAAACGACCACCCCTCATCACTGTCAAACGCTCCCTAAAACACTTCAGCGAGCAGGCCTTTCTAATCAACCTGGCCCGGGTTTCCTGGAAGGATATTGACCTCATCCCATCAGCAGAGGATGCCTGGTTGTCTTCAAAATTGTTTTCCTCACCATCTTAAATAAGCATGCCCCATTCAAWTTTTTTTTAACTAAGAACAGATATAGCCCTTGGCTCACCCCAGAGTTGACTGCCCTTGACCAGCACAAAAACATCATGTGGCGTTATGCGTAGCATCGAATAGCCCCCGCGATATGCAACTTTTCAGGGAAGTCAGGAACCAATATACCCAGTCAGTTAGGAAAGCTAAGGCTAGCTTTTTCAAACAGAAATTTGCTTCGTGTAGCACTAATAACAAAAGGTTCTGGGACACTGTAAAGTCCATGGAGAACAAGAGCACCTCCTCCCAGCTGCCCACGGCACTTAGGATAGGAAACACTGTCACCACTGATAAATCTACGATAATCGATCATTTCAATAAGCATTTTTCTACGGCTGGCCAAGCTTTCCACTTGGCTACCCCTAACCCGGCCAACATCTCAGCACCCTCTGCAGCAACTTGTCAAAGCCCCCCCCTGCTTCTCCTTCACCCAAATCCAGACAGCTGATGTTCTGAAAAATCTGGATCCCTACAAATCAGCTGAGCTAGACAATCTGGACCCTCTCTTTCTAAAATGATCAGCTGAAATTGTTGCAACCCTTATTACTAGCCTATTCAACCTCTCTTTCGTATCGTCTGAGATCCCCAAAGATTGGAAAGCTGCCACGGTCATCCCCCTCATCAAAGGGGGAGACACTCTAGACCCAAACTGTTATAGACCTATATCCATCCTGCCCTGCCTTTCTAAAATGGCTTCGAAAGCCAAGTTAACAAACAGATCACTGACCATTTCGAATCCCACCGTACCTTCTCCACTATGCAATCTTGTTTCCGAGCTGGTCATGGGTGTTCCTCAGCCACGCTCAAGGTCCTAAAAGATATCATAACCGCCATCGAAAAAACCATTCTGTGCAGCCGTCTTCATCGACCTGGCCAAGGCTTTCGACTCTGTCAATCACAGCATTCGCAATCATCGGCAGACTCAATAGCCTTGGCTTCTCAAATGACTGCCTCGTCTGGTTCACCAACTACTCTCAGATAGAGTTCAGTGTGTCAAATCAGAGTGCCTGTTGTCCGGACCTCTGGCAGTCTCTGTGGGTGCCACAGGGTTCAATTCCCGGGCCGACTCGTTTCTCTGTGTATATCAATGATGTCGCTCTTGCTGCTGGTGATTCTCTGATCCACCTCTACGCAGACGACACCATTCTGTATACATCTGGCCCTTCTTTGGACACTGTGCTTACAAACCTCCAAACGAGCTTCAACGCCATACAACACTCCTTCCGTGGCCTCCAACTGCTTTTAAATGCTAGTAAAACTAAGTGCATGCTATTCAACCGATTGCTCCCCGCACCCTCCCGCCCAACTAGCATCACTACTCTGTACGGTTCTGACCTAGAATATCTGGACGACTACAAATACCTAGGTGTCTGGTTAGACTGTAAACTCTCCTTCCAGACTCATATTAAACATCTCCAATCGAAAATGTAATCTAGAATCGGCTTCCTATTTCGCAACAAAGCCTCCTTCACTCATGCTGCCAAACATACCCTCGTAAAACTGACTATCCTACCGATCCTTGACTTCGGCGATGTAATTTACAAAATAGCCTCCAACACTCTACTCAACAAATTGGACGTAGTCTATCACAGTGCCAACCGTTTTGTCACCAAAGCCCCATATATTACCCACCACTGTGACCTTTTATGCTCTCGTTGGCTGGCCCTCACAACATATTCGTCACCAAACCCACTGGCTCCAGGTCATCTATAAGTCTTTGCGAGGTAAAGCCCCGCCTTATCTCAGCTCACTGGTCACCATAGCAGCACCCACCCGTAGCACGCGCTCCAGCAGGTATATTTCACTCGTCGTCCCCAAAGCCAACACTTCATTTGGCCGCCTTTCCTTCCAGTTCTCTGCTGCCAATGACTGGAATGAATGGCAAAAAAATAGATCCATTCATAATCTCGAGACAGAGTTTGAGGGAACAATAGAGAAGTTGAGTTTGAAGAATGTGCTTCCAGTACCGGATGGACTGATCCTAGAGGATGCATTTTCATTCAACCAACCCCAGGATCCAAAGATCCAAACAAAACCGCGAATAGTCCCAGCTGAACAAAGACCAGCCTCATTTTTATTGTGAAGAAGAGACACTGACCAGTTAGAAGGTAATGGTGATGCTGGTCCTGGAGTTTGTCCAAGGGAATCACTTTCAGTCTTGTCCAGTTGAGTTCTGTTTTATCCAGTGAACGTCAATTGATCCAATGAGATAAATGATTGAGAAGCAGAATGATGCACTATCCAAGATGTTGGTGGGATTACTTGAACTGAATACCTGGAGTAGTTCCACTGCTTTGTCTGTGAACTGTGTTGTCTGTGTGCAGCTTCTTTTAGTATGGTTACATATTTTACTTTATGTGTAATCCCTTCCATATAACTGTTGTTTTAACCAGACACTTTAGGTTACAGCTAAGATCATTTTATTTGAACTCCTCTTCACTTCCTCTTAGCCTCTATGTGAGAGTAAGTGGTTTGCAGTGTCTATATGCAATACAAAGATGCCAGACAATCATAGTCTAAAGGCAGATCACACACTACATACAGTGCATTTGGAAAGTATACAGACCCCTTGACTTTTTCCACAATTTGTTACGTTACAGCCTTATTCTAAAATGGATTAAATAAAAAGAAATCCTCAATCTACACACAATAATGACAAAGCAAAAACAAGTTTTTAGAAATGTTTGTAAATGTATTAAAAATAAAAAACAAATACCTTATTTACATAAGTATTCAGACACTATGCTATGAGACTTATTTGAGCTCAGGTGCATCCTGTTTCCATTGATCATCCTTGATTGGAATCCACCTGTGGAAAATTCAATTGATTGGACATATTTTGGAAAGGCACACACCTGTCTATATAAGGTCCCTTCAATGCTACATTTCTGTAGCATTGAAGGTCCCCAAGAACACAGTGGCCTCCATCATTCTAAATGGAAGAAGTTTGGAACCCACCAAGACTCTTCCTAAAGTTGACAGCCCGCTTGGAGTTTGCCAAAAGGCCCCTAAAGGACTCTCCGACCATGAGAAACAAGATTCTTTGGTCTGATGAAACTGAGATTGTACTCTTTGGGCCGAATGCCAATCGTCACGTCTGGAGGAAACCTGGCACCATACCTACGGTGAAGCACGGTGGTGGCAGCATCATGCTGTGGGGTTGTTTTCAGCGGCAGGGACTGGGAGACTAGTCAGGATCGAGAGAACGATGAACGTCCTGTTGGAAGTTGAACCTTCCAACAGGACAACGACCCTGGGCACACAGCAAAGATAACGCAGGTGTGGCTTCAGGACAAATCTCATTGTCCCCAGCCAGAGCCCGGACTTGAACCCGATCAAACATCTCTGGAGAGACCTGAAAATAGCTGTGCAGTGACGCTCCCCATCCAACCTGACAGAGCTTGAGAAGATCTGCAGAGAAGAATGGGAGAAACTCCCCAAATATAGGTGTATCAAGCTTGTAGCGTCATACCCTAGAAGCCTTGAGGCTGTAATCGCTGCCAAAGGTGCTTCAACAAAGTACTGAGTAAAGGGTCTGAATACTTATGTAAATGTTATTTTTTATACATTTGCAAAAATTTCTAAAAACCTGTTTTTGCTTTGTCATTATGGATTATTGGGTGTAGATTGATGAAGAAAAAAATATATTTAATCAATTTTAGAATAAGTCTGTAACGTAACAAAATGTGGAAAATAAGTCTGAAGAGGGGGTCTGAATAATTTGCGAATGCACTGTACTTTACACATTTGTATTCAAACTATGATATTATCCATCAATTTTATTGTTAGACTACATGATATTATAGATTATGTATCTTTCAGATATCCTATCCTTCGTATTGAATAATCCTCCTTGATGTTGTCTGTCAGGTATGAACGGAGAGGTGGACATAGAAGTGACAGCCGAAGATGGCGACACTACATTCTCGGTCAATCCAGACGGTGCTCTCTGCCTAAACCTAGAGTTAGACAGAGAGAGCAGCTCAGACTACCGTCTGACAGTCCAGGCTACCGATCGTGCTCTGTCCATTTCTAGACGCCTCACTGCCACAGCACGTGTTGTCGTCAATGTAGACGATATAAACGACAACATGCCGTCTTTCACATCAGCCGGTAGTGTCACCATCCCAGAAGACACTGCTCTCCAGACTGTTGTCATGGTGATACAGGCAGTGGATGTGGACTCAGGATCCAACGGGGACGTCGTCTACACCCTGGAGGACACGTCAGTCAGTGTGTTCAGTATCAACCGTACTAATGGTCGTCTGTACTTGCAGCAGCCTCTGGACAGAGAGCAGGTAAATTGACTCTACTTTTAAACTTTTTACTCTTTCTAGCACTGATTTTGCTGATAGTGGCATGGTTTTACTTTCATTGATCATTATTATGTGGTAGTGTTACCTACTTAGTAGGTTTCTTTCTATTTAGAATAATTTACTGGGATAGGGGATGTGATACATCTGAGACAGATAGAGGACATACAAGTGGCAGACCTGGGGATCAAACCCCCACTGCTAGAGGCCATACATAGTACAGGGTTGGCAACACTACCACTAGACTAGACCCCAGTACGTTACCTCTTTTAGTTGAATATCTGCTAATAAACTGAACTCACTTTATATTTTCATTTTGTAGGTTCCTAACCCTGAAAATCGTTTATGGGTCAGGAGAAACAGTAATCCATGGTTTGGTTTTCTTTAAAAATCCATTACAAACTTCAGCTAACTTTAGCCATCACTAGCTAAAAATCTATGGAAGTGATAGAGTCAGGCACTGAAACTTACTAAAATTAATGCAATTACTTGGTTTGATGTTACTTAAAAGGTGACCGTGTCAGCTGTGTGCCCCATGCCCCTATCACTCCCACAGATTTTTTGCTAGTTAAAGTTAGCTGAAGTTTAAACTGGCCGTTTAAAGTAAACCAAGCCATAAACTGATCTCAGGGTGAGGAACCATCTAACATTAAATAGTAAAATAGTAAACTTCCCCTTTAACTTAATGATCTGCTAAATGACTGAAATGTAAATGTCATGTAAATTCAGTTGGATACGCTGACTGTCACTGTGACAGCTACAGACAGAGGCTCTCCTCCGTTGGCCTCCTCTATGAACCTAGCAGTGCATGTAGAGGACGCCAACGATCACAACCCAGAGTTCACACACAACTACTACAGCCTGGCAGTCAGAGAGGATACCCCCAGAGGAACCAGCCTGTTGCAGCTCCGTGCTCTGGATGGGGACATTGGCTTAAATGGACAGGTGCAGTAATGAGCTGTCCCAGGGTCAGACGAGATATTGGGATTACATTTAATGTACACTATATATACAAAAGTATGTGGACACCCCTTCAAATGAGTGGATTTGGCTATTTCAGCCACACCCGTTGCTGACAAGTGTATGGAATCGAACACACAGCCCTGCAATCTCCATAGACAAACATTTCCAGTAGAGTGGCCTCACTGAGGCCTCCCGAGTGGCGCAGCGGTCTAAGGCACTGCATTGCAGTGTTGCGGCAACACTACAGCCCGGGGCTCGATCCCAGGCTGTAGTGACGTGACCGGGAGTCCCATAGGGGTTTGGCCGGAGGTGCTTTACTTGGCTCATCACGCTCGAGCGACTCCTTGTGGCGGGCCGGGGGCCTGCAGGCTGACTTCGGTCATCAGTTGAACAGTGTTTCCTTCGACACATTGGTGCTTCTAAATTAAGCAAACGGGTGTTTAGAAGCGCGGCTTGGCGGGTCATGTTTCAGAGGACGTTGCAGTGATGAGACAAGATTGTAATCATGAAATTGGGGAGAAAAAAAGGGGGTACGATTTATTTATTTTTAATAACGAATGGCCTCAGTGAAGCGCTCAGTGACTATCAACGTGACACCATCATATGATACCACCTTTCCAACAAGTCAATTCGTAAAAATTTGCCCTGGTCAACTGTAAGTGCTGCTATTGGCAAGTGGAAATGTCTAGGGGCAACAACAACTCAGCCGCAAAGTGGTAGGCCACACAAGCTCACAGAACGGGACCGTCGAGTGCTGAAGCGCGTAGAGCCTAAAAATTGTCTGTCCTCAGTTCCAAACTGCCTCTGGAAGCAACGTCAGCACAGGAACTGTTCTTCAGGAGCTTCATGAAATGGTTTTCCATGGTCGAGCAGCCGCACACAAGCCTAAGATCACCATGTGCAATGCCAAGCTGTAGTGGTGTAAAGCTCACCATCTTGCAGTCCGACGGACGAATCGGGGTTTGGCGGATGCCAGTAGAACACTACCTGCCCGAATGCATAGTGCCAACTGTAAAGTTTGGTGGAGGAGGAATAATGGTCTGGGGCTGTTTTTCATGGTTCGGGCTAGGCCTCTTAGCTCCAGTGAAGGGAGATTCTGTGCTTCCAACTTTGTGGCAACAGTTTGGGAAGGCATTTTCCAGTTTCAGCATGCCGATGCGCCCCCATGCACAAAGCGAGGTCCATACAGAAATGCTTTGTCGAGATCGGTGTGGAATAACTTGACTGGCCTGCACAGAGCCCTGACCTCAACCCCATCGAAAACCTTTGGTATGAATTGGAACGTCAACTGCAAGCCAGGCCTAATCGCCCAACATCAGTGCCTGACCTCACTAATGCTCTTGTGGCTGAACAGAAGAAAGTCCCCGCAGAACTTCTAGTGGAAAGCCTTCCCAGAAGAGTGGAGGTTGTTATACAGGGGGGAACCAACTCCATATTAATGCCTATGATTTTGGAATGAGATGTTTGACCAGCAGGTGTCCACATACTTCTGGTCGTGTATTTGTTTTTAATGTTCTGAAATGTCTGTTTTTGTAAACATGACCAATAAGAACTCTGAACTCTAAATGGACAGGTGCGCTACCAGCTGTCTCAGGGGAGCCCGTTCCTGGTGGACTCAGTCCGAGGTGTCATCTCCCTGATAGACAGGCTGGACAGAGAGAGAGCCTCCTTTCACCTGCTAGCCGTCACAGCCATGGACCAGGGCAGCATGCCCAGGTCAGCCACTGCTGTGGTCAACATCACTGTCCTAGATGTCAATGACTGTAGCCCGCTGTTCTCTCCAGACACACTGACGCTCCATGTGTTGGAGAACGGCGGAGACCCGTCTCAGCTCACCCACCAGGTAACTGCTGTGGTAGGGTCATTGCTTTATTATTACACCCTTATTTAGTTAGGTAAGTCATTGGGAACAAGTGATCCTTTATAATAAGGACCTGGTTAGGACCTGGAGTAAACTGACTGAAGTACCCTCCAGCTTCATATGAACAAACAGATGACGTTGCAATGAATGTAATCTCAGAACCCAGAACCAAATCTTTCATGCGTTTGCCAGCTCTTCGATATGTATGTCACTAGAGACTATGATTGATGTTATGATAGGAGACAATCACATCATGTTACCAATTTACCAGCATAATTTTGATGCAGCTATAATTCATTGTAAGATTTGTCATTTAGTGTAATCTCATAATGATGATTGAGTTATTATTAGCCATTTTGAGTCTATTAAACAATTGCCACATGACATACAGTATGACATAACATACAGTAGTATCATGAGTTGAATACAATACAAGTAATACATTAGTAATACATTATACCTGTTGTCTTTCAGTAATATCTTAACCCCCCCCAATTGTGACCAGGTATCAGCTAGTGATGATGATCTAGGGGTGAACAGCCAGATGAGGTACTTCATAGATAGAGACTGGGAGGGTCTCTTCTCTCTGTCTCCAAACGGCACCTTTCACATGCTACAGAGCCTGGACAGGGAGGTGACATCTCTCTACAAGTTAGACATCATGGCTGTCGACTCAGGTGATCAGGATCTCTGCTTCCGTATGACAAAAACACGTTCCTTTAAGAAATATCAGAACTCAGTTTTTTTCTGCTTTACAAGTATAATGTATACACATGAGAGCTGCACCTAAATTGTATACTGTATATCACATTGTGAATCCCGATTGCAGTGATTTGTGTGTGATGTAGGATTTAGCTAAGCTATCTCTGAGCAGTAATGAATATGGAATAAGATGTTATTTTATGTGTGTCGAGGCATCACAAAATAAAAACTCATACATGCTTATAGCAAGTAATAAAGCATAATACCTGCAGGCTGTTAGTATCTTTTTGATATTGTTCTTTTGTTTGGTCTCTTCAGGTTTGCCACCTCTGACAGGGACTGTGACAGTCCACGTTGTAGTGGACGATATGAATGACAACCGGCCAGTGTTTAGTGAGGAGGTCTACACCACCATTGTCTATGAGGATAGCCCTGCAGGCACAGTGTTTGCCATGGTCACTGCCTATGATGCAGATGAAGGTGTCAATGGACAAATACGGTACAGTTCCCTTGACTGGAACAAGATATGAAGTCCTGTGGATCCTCATCACTGGAGTTGAGAAAGAATATATGGTCAGATCTTTTGCTGTGATGTTATTTTTGATTCACTGCTGTAATTCGACGGTTAACTGTATTCCAGGTATTCCATAGAGAGTGCTGATGGACCCTTCTCTATTGAGGACACGTCTGGGGAGCTGTTGACCACTGGCGTGCTGGACAGGGAGGCGGTGGCAATCTACAGACTGACTGTGGTGGCCAGGGACACACACCCCACACAGCAGCTGTCCAGCTCTGTACAGGTGTCTGTCCTGGTTGCGGATGTCAACGACCACTGGCCTCAGTTCCTCCACAGCCCCTATGTGGCTAACATGCCGGCTGGATCTGCTCCGGGTGAGGGGGTTTAGTAACAGCAGCCATTTTAGATATCATAGATAAACAAGGAAAACAAAGTAAATCATATTATTACAAATAGCCTTTATTAATGCGATTATGATAGGTGTACAATGTGTTTATGATTTGTTTCAATGCTGTTTGTGCCCGTGTTCTGCAGGGTCTGTTGTGTGTGCGGTGAGAGCAGTGGATGGTGACTCAGGGATCAATGCACAGCTTCACTTCGTCTTATACGGGCAGAACACTGGCCAGTTTTTCATCAGCCCACACAGGGGAATCATTCTCACCACTGGTGCCCTCGCAGGGACAAACGACATCACTATCAACGTGCACGTGGAAGACGGGGGAGACAATCCTAAATTTGACACAACAACTGTTACCATCAGGTTCAAAGTTCTAATCTTTATTTGTCTGCTCTGGGATTTGTGGGGAAGGACTGTATAAAGGGGGGTTGCTCTTTAACTGTGGTGATGACCTGCCAGCCGGCACATCACCAACTCATCTCTGCATTTTCCTCTTCTTTTTTTTTCTCTCCTTACCAGATTCCAGAATGCCTCAGAGTTCCCCACAGTTGGTGTAGATGTTCTCAGACCATCTCTCTCTGAAGAGGACCCAGAGGGAACTTTGGTAGCTCTGGTCTCAGCCAGGACTTCCAGAGCAGGTCCAGTGTCCTTCTACCTGGTGTCTGGAGACTCTGACCACCTGTTCCGCCTCCACCAAGTCACTGGACAGTTGACCATCCACCACCCTCTGGACTATGAGACCAACAAAGAGTTTCTACTGCTGGTGGAGGCCAGAGATGCAGGCTCTCCACCGTTCTCTTCTTATGCAGAGATTCACGTGAATGTCACTGATGTGAACGATAACGCACCACAGTTCACTCAGAGTGAATATAGGTGTGAGGTACCGGAGAACTCTCCAGCGACGTGGGTGTGTGACGTGCTCGCCATCGATGCGGACTCTGGGAGTTATGGAAAGGTGCAGTACAGCATTTTAGAGCGGAACATTGACCATGTTTTTACCATCGACTCAGAAAATGGCATGCTGAGTACAGCAACGAGTTTAGACCGCGAGGAAATACCTGAGTACAATTTAACCATCGTAGCTGCAGACAAGAACAACAGTTTCTATAAAGACATTGCAGTCATGCTAGTGGTGGTTTTGGACACAAACGACCACGCACCTCGGTTTACACAGATCTTCTTCACTGAGATAACTGAGGATTCTCCTATCGGACACACCATTTTACAGATAATCTCAACAGATGACGACATCGGTGCCAATGCTGTGATTACTTATTCCATAATTGACCAGAGGGATGACGTTCTTCCCTTCAGTATTGATAAGACTAGTGGGTGTATAACAGTGTTGCTGTCCCTGGACAGGGAGACCCAGGACCATTATGTGGTGAAAGTCAATGCCAACGACTCAGCTTGGAGCATTAGTACAGACGTGACAATAGACGTAACCGATGTTAATGACAACAAACCTGTCTTTACTAAACAGGTCTACACCGCTACTGTCACTGAGACCAGGGCCCAGGAAGTATTTGTTATGCGAGTCCTCGCTATGGATGCTGACCTGGGACAAAACAGTCAGATTGTGTATCTGATCGACCCTCCCAGTGAGCAGTTCTGGGTCAATGCGTCTACTGGGGATATTCTCACCAAGCAACCCATGTCTTTACTAAATCAGTCTGCCTCTCTGAGCCTTAGTATTACGGTTGTAGCCTCCGACTGTGGCAATGTTCGTTCATACAGTAACTCCATGGTCATTGTAACCGTTGTTCAGTATAACCACTTCCCTCCCAGCTTCCTGCCTTTCCCGCCTCTCCTGTCCATCCCCTTTAACATCGCCATGGGAACCGAGGTGGTGCGGCTAACAGCCGTGGACCGGGACTCCAATCGCAGCAAAAGCAACACTACTATAGAATACAGTCTCACCGGAGGTAACGCATCAGATGTTTTTGTAATAAACATGGACGATGGGAGACTGATGCTTAATAGGACATTGAGGCAAAGCCTTAACTCACTGTTGATGCTCATAGTTACAGCAAAGAACCAGGGGTTCCCTCCTCTCTCATCACAGGCTGTTGTTCAATTTGAGGTTACAGGAGAGAATCAGTTTTCCCCGCAGTTTTCAGAGACGTATGCTACCTTCTCCGTCCCTGAGGATCTGCTAGTGGGGTCAGTCATTGGGAAAGTCCAGGCCGAAGACGGAGACGATGGAGTCAATGGTGTGCTCTCATATTCTATAACGTCAGGAAACAAATATTCACCGTTCTCTTTAGGACAGAGGTCAGGGTTGATTACTCTAGTCGAAAGGCTGGACTATGAGAAACAAAGAGTTTATCGTATTCAGATCACCGCCAAAGACGGAGGCTGGATCTCTAAGACTGGGACGGTAATCATGACCGTGAATGTCAGTGACGTGAACGACAACCCTCCGGTCTTCACATTGTTACAGTACACAGCCTCAGTGCTGGAGAACTCTGCGGTTGGGACACCGGTCCTCCAGGTCGGAGCTACCGATGCAGACTCAAGCGCCAATGCATATATCACCTACTCACTGATGGCCAGTGGACACTCTGGACAGTTTGCCATTGACTCCAGGAACGGCACTGTCACCACTCTGGATATCTTTGACTTTGAGCTCAAGCGGTCCTTCGAAATAACTGTCAAGGCCTCAGACGCAGAAAACCGCCATTCATTCAGCGTCGCACACGTTAATATCCAAGTCTCAGGAGTCAACGAGTTCAGCCCAGCGTTCCTGCAACACAAGTTCAACCTGTCCGTCTCCGAGAATGTATCTATTGGAACTAGAGTTGGCAAGGTAACCGCCACTGACTCTGACGAAGGCCTCGACGGACAGGTCTTCTACCTGCTCATTGGACAAAGCCGATGGACAGGCTTCGACGTAGATGAACAGAGTGGAGAGATCTACATCACCGCTGATCTGAGGAAGCAGGGCTACAGCCATGCCACCCTGAGAATCCTAGCTAAGAACCGAGGCGTCATCACAGGGCTAGATGTGGACGAAGCCTTGGTCCACATCAATATAGTGGACACTAACGACCCACCAGAGTTCTCCTCGGGGCTCTACAGTGCGGAGATCAGGGAGGACAGCCTTGTGGGGAATTCTGTTATCAGAGTGGTTGCCCTGGACCAGGACTCTGTCCCAGAGTGGAGCCGCTTCTCCTACAGCATCCCGGATGGAAACATCAACTCATCCTTCTTTGTAGACCCTGTCAGTGGACTTGTGTCTGTCAGTACCCCCCTGGACAGAGAACTGTGGCCCCTATACAACCTGACTGTGACAGCCACAGACCAGGGTTCTCCGCCAGCCACTGGGACTGCTCAAGTTGTGGTGACCATTACTGATGTTAATGACCACGCCCCCACATTGGTCAACACACATGGGCAGGTGAAGGAGAACCAGCCTGCTGGTACCATAGTGGCCAGGCTCAACACCTCTGATGCTGATCTACCTCCCAACCAGGGGCCATTCTCCTACTGGATCGTCCAGCCTGCCTCAGGGAGGAGCTTCACCCTAACTTCTGATGGAGTCCTTTCCACCTCCAGACCTTTGGACCGGGAGGTCAACTCTGTGTTTCATCTGTCGGTGGTGATCAGTGACGCAGGGACTCCTCCACTGTCCTCCACCACGAAGTTTAACGTCAGAGTCGAGGATGAGAACGATAACCCATCGGTCCCGAGGAACGTCTACATCGAGGTGAAGTACTATGGCAGTGCCTTCCCCGGCGGCTTCATCGGCGACGTCAGACCTGAGGACCAGGATGTGGTGGACACGTTTAACTGCAGCATCAGAAACGGACCTCTTAACATGTTCACGATCCCTGACGGCACCTGTGATCTCTGGTCCTCTCCATACCAGGGAGAAGCTACGTACAACATCACAATTGAGGCCACCGACCACCTCCACCCTCTCGTTAACAACAGTATCTACGTGAACTACAAAGGCTTCACCAACGCTTCCATGGACAGCTGTATACTGTTCTATGTGGCGTCCACCTCGGTCGAAGACTTCTTGTCTCTCAATTATTTGAAGTTTGTCAAAGCCCTGGACAGCCTGTTTAACCTGCAGGCCTCCAAGACTCACATGTTTGGGATTAAGCCTACAGGTGATAAAGTCCTGCTCCTGGCTGCGGTGAAGAGTTACAACGGTCAGTACCTGAATGGAGAGGTCGCCAGCAGTATCTCTGCTGCCCACCAGAAACTTCTGGAGGCTCAGAGCAACATCACTTTGTCCTACATCACCAGCGACCCCTGCCTCGTCAACCCCTGTCTGAACGGAGCCACCTGCAACAAAAATGTCCACATCGGCCCCGAGTTGTTTGTCCTGGAGAGCCCGTCGGTCATCTTTGTGTCGCCGCAGAATGAGATCTTTAATTGTTTGTGTTCAGCGGGCTTTGCCGGCACCCTGTGTGAAGTAGACGTGGATGAGTGTGACCAGAGACCCTGCGAGAAACAGAGTGTGTGTGTTAATAACCCGGGAGGGTTCCGTTGCCACTGTAAGAGGGGCTTCTCTGGCCTGTACTGCTCAGCTGACGTGGATGTATGCCTGGAGGTCCACTGTCAACATGGAGGGACGTGCCTGAACACGGAGGATGGGGTTCACTGTGACTGTAGTCCTGGATATGAGGGTAAGTAATATTGAACCTGAATCTCAACATTGACTCTATAATGCATCTAACCCAGTCACTACAAATTCATGTTAAAACTGAGGGTTGAGAATTGGAGGTTACTGCAATCACAACACTAAGATGTCAGATGAACACCTGTATTCTACAATGGCTTTGCACACAAACAGTACTGTAGCAATTATTCCAAATACTGTACAGAATTATTTTGACATTTGTCTCAAAACAGAGATGGAGAGAGGATTTGGAGTGTTAACTCTTTAACCTTTTGTTCTTTTCAGGGGAGTTTTGTGAGCTTTCCGTTAACCACTGCGCATCAGCACCTTGTTTCCAAGGCAACTGCACCAATGGTCTGACAGGATACACATGTCATTGCCCTTTTGGTGAGAAATTATACAATCTGTTAACATACACATTTCTTGTCCAGGCTGGGCAGCACATTGGTTAAGTCACTCATATGATTATATTTGTGGTTATTATATTGACCTGGCATTAAACTAGCTGTAAAAGCTTGTCACACCAACATACAGTACATACACTTGCCTTAATTGTTGTGTGAATGGTTCGCTACACTATGTAGCGAACAATTCATGTAAACTCGTGAGATCAGGCGGCTTGCGAGGATACTGAATGGGTGCTCAGTCTTTAAAATGTGCAATCAGAACGCTGAAACGTTTCTTTGAATCCCTACAAAATTTCTGTCCTGATCCTTCTTTCACAATTATTTTCAGCATTCTTGTTAGTTCTACATTTTGCCTTTGTCTTCTCCCTCAGGTGTGAGTGGCAGCCACTGCGAAGAGGACAGCTATGGCTTTGAGGAGTTGTCCTATATGGAGTTTCCTCCTCTAGATCCCAGGAGTAACTTCATCTCCCTGGAGCTGGCCACGTTGCAGCAGAACAGCCTGCTGCTGTATAACCCTGCGGGTAGATGGATTGATTTGACTTATTTTCTATGAATAAAAACGAAATGTAAAAACTACACAGTGAAACACTGCATTTAAAAACTGTGTGTGATGTGTGCTGTCTGGGGGGGGGGTTGAGAATGCAGCAGAAAACACATTTTTGTTGTTTGGTGTAATTAATGGGCAATTTACGTTGTATTGTTGTAAAATTATTGAGGATAACACCAAAAAAATGAATGTTCCTTTATGGTCCTCAACCATGGTATCAGGCCCGGGCAGTGTAGAGTACCTGGCACTGGAGGTTGTGAAGGGGAGGGTCTGTCTCTCATACGACTTGGGCTCTGGAGCTGTCCATCTGCAGACGGAAAGGCAAGTGGCTGATGGACGCTTTCACAGCATCACTGTCAGGAGGATAGGAAATGTGAGTCCCAAGGGCATGCGTGTGCGCGGCCCACACACGCGCGAATAGTACGCGCAGACATAAACACATATGGTACATGCAGACATAAACACGCACACACTTATTTTTGTTTTCATCTTACAGATAGGCTCTCTACAAGTGGACCACTGTCCTGATGTGAAGGCTACTGGATTTTGTCTCTCTCAAAGTAATGGCATTGGCTCCAAAAGGTACTTGTGTCTACTCATTATTACCTTATAAAGTCAGAAAAAAAAGAAATGTCCTCCCACTGTCAACTGCGTTTTATTTTCAGCAAACTTAACGTGTAAATATTTGTATGAACACAAGATTCAACAACTGAGACATAAACTGAACAAGTTCCACAGACATGTGACTAACAAGATTTGCCAGATTTGCCAGTTCTTGCTGTGAGATGTTACCCCACTCTTCCACCAAGGCACTTGCAAGTTCCCGGACATTTCTGGGGGGAATGGCCCTAGCCCTCACCCTCCGAACCAACAGGTCCCAGACGTGCTCAATGGGATTGAGATCCGGGCTCTTCGCTGGCCATGGCAGAACACTGACATTCTTGTCTTGCAGGAAATCACACACAGAACGAGCAGTATGGCAGCTGGCATTGTCATGCTGGAGGGTCATGTCAGGATGAACCTGCAGGAAGGGTACCACATGAGGGAGGAGGATGTCTTCCCTGTAACGCACAGCGTTGAGATTGCCTGCAATGACAACGAGCTCAGTCCGATGATGCTGTGACACACCGCCCCAGACCATGACGGACACTCCACCTCCACATCAATCCCGCTCCAGAGTACAGGCCTCAGTTTAACGCTCATTCCTTCGACGATAAACACGAATCCAACCATCACCCCTGGTGAGACAAAACCGCGACTCGTCAGTGAAGAGCACTTTTTGCCAGTCCTGTCTGGTCCAGCGACGGTGGGTTTGTGCCCATAGGCGACGTTGTTGCCGGTGATGTCTGGTGAGGACCTGCCTCACAACAGGCCTACAAGCCCTCAGTCCAGCCTCTCTCAGCCTATTGCCGGACAGTATGTGCACTGATGGAGGGATTGTGCGTTCTTGGTGTAACTCAGGCAGTCGTTGTTGCCATCCAGTACCTGTCCCGAAGGTGTGATGTTCGGATGTACCGATCCTGTGCAGGTGTTGTTACACGTGGTCTACCACTGCGAGGACGATCAGCTGTCCGTCCTGTCTCCCTGTAAGCGCGGTCTTAGGCGTCTCACAGTACGGACATTGCAATTTATTGCCCTGGCTACATCTGCAGTCCTCATGCCTCCTTGCAGCATGCCTAAGGCACGTTCACGCAGATGAGCAGGGACCATGGAAATCTTTTTGGTGTTTTTCAGAGTCAGTAGAAAGACCTCTTTAGTGTCCTAAGTTTTCATAACTGTGACCTTAATTGCCTACCATCTGTAAGCTGTTAGTGTCTTAACGACTGTTCCACAGGTGCGTGTTCATTAATTGTTTATGGTTCATTGAACAAGCATGGGAAACAGTGTTTAAACCCTTTACAATGAAGTTCTGTGAAGCTATTTGGATTTTTACGAATTATCTTTGAAAGACAGGGTCCTGAAAAAGGGACGTTTCTTTTTTTGCTGAGTTTATGTGGGTTGTGTTTAATTGAATGTCATATCAATTTATTGTATTCATTCTCACTTACTACATTGTGTTCTTGGTCCCTGCTGTCCCCCCCAGGACCCTGGACGTTGGCGGCAGTAACATGACGTTTGGGGGAGTCAGGTCTATTGAGTCTGTTCTGCTGCGGCCTGGTCAAGTCCAGACTCATGACTTTGTTGGCTGTGTGAGAAACATGAAAGTAAATGGTATACCTTTAGGGCTTACCAAAGCTCTGGCGGCCTACAACTTCTTGGAGAGGTATGAGCTCAGATTTACATCCTCTGAGGGACCAAAAGAAGTGTACTATATAGGTAAAAGGGTGCCATTCAGGATTTAGCCTAAAATGGTGGGATGTAGCAGTTGTCGTAGCTGTAGAGGAGCCACCTGTTGTTGTCAAAATCTTAAGTCAGATGAGGGAATCCATACAGTACAACAGATAGATGGTATAGACCGATTGACAGTTAACATACAGTATAACCAATGGATGGTATGGTCACTAGGTGTCCTCGAGCAGCAGTGTCTCCGTGTCTCAGTGGTCCGTGTCTGAACGGAGGAGTGTGTCAGGACCTCTGGTCTCACTACATCTGTCAGTGTACACAGCACTACACTGGAACCAACTGTAACACAGGTACACATGTGGGGACAATTCCGCTTTCAATTCAAGAAAACATTATCAAAAACAAAGGCAATTTACACAATTTACTCCCTGAATTGACTGAATTAAAAACCAAATTAACCCCAGCCTTCCTGGGACGACAGTACCACTAAACCTGACTGTGTTTCATGGTGTGACCAACCTGTTCAATGACTCGCAGCTCCACTGACCAAGTATTTTATTTCATACAGAGATTTCAGAGGAGCATGTGTTACGGCTGGGCAGTAGCGGCTACATAGAGTATGTGGTCAGAGAGAGCTACAGGAGAGAGCAGCAGCTGAAAGACCTGCTGGACGAAGACAGAGGACAGACAGAGAGCAGTGGAGATCTCTCTGAGATAGAAGTCAAGGTGAAGACTGTGGAGAGAGATGCGGTGTTGCTGTTCGTTTTGGGAAGGAAAGGACACTTTGAGCTCAGGGTGAGCTGCACATTTATTTTACCTTTATTTAACTAGGCAAGTCAGTTAAGAACAAATTCTTATTTTCAATGACGGCCTAGGAACAGTGGATTAACTGCCTTGTTCCCATTGACCCCGTAAGGCCAGCAGGCTAGTCTTTTCTTATTTTTTAAATTTTAAATTTTATTTTATTTATTGGTGCGTGACTGTTATTGAAAGTTGTATTGTCAATCTTGTTTTGTATTTAACGCCACTTTAAATGTGTACATGGCACTGCAACAAAATTTCCCCATGGGGACAATAAAGTAAGTAAGTAAGTAAGTGTTCAGGGGCAGAACGACAGATTTTTTACCTTGTCAGCTGGGGGATTCGATCTTGCAATCGTTCGGTTACTAGTCCAACGGTCTAACCACTAGGCTACCTGCCGCACATGAGGCCTTCATGTGAGATTAGAGATATTTCTCAGTGAAATACCTATAATGTTAACACCGGTATGTGAATGTACAGGGGCAAGAAAAAGTATGTGAACCCTTTGGAAATACCTGGATTATATCAAATTTGATCCGATCTTCATCTAGGTCACAACAACAGACAAACATAGTCTGCTTAAACTAATAACACACTAAATATGTTTTCATGTCTTTATTGAACACAGCGTGTAAACATTCACAGTGCAGGGTGGGAAAAGTATGTGAACCCTTGGATTTAATAACTGGCTGACCCTCCTTTGGCAGCAATAACCTCAACCAAACGTTTTCTGTAGTTGAGGATCAGACCTGCACAACGGTCAGGAGGAATTTTGGACCATTCCTCTTTACAAAACTGTTTCAGTTCAGAACTGGTCTCTTAAGATCATGCCACAGCATCTCAATCGGGTTGAGGTCAGGACTCTGACTGGGCCACTCCAGAAGGCGTATTTTCTTCTGTTGTAGCCATTCTGTTGTTGATTTACTTCTGTGTTTTGGGTCGTTGTCCTGTTGCGTCACCCAACTTCTGTTGAGCTTCAATTGGCGGACAGATAGCCTAACATTCTCCTGCAAAATGTCTTGATAAACTTGGGAATTCACTTTTCCGTTGATGATAGCAAGCTGTCCAGGCCCTGAGGCAGCAAAGCAGCCCCAAACCATGATGCTCCCTCCACCATACTTTACAGTTGGGATGAGGTTTTGATGTTGGTGTGCTGTGCGTTCCTTCCAAACAACTCAACTGTAGTTTCATCGGTCCACAGAATATTTTCCCAGATGCACTGTGGAACATCCAGGTGCTCCTTTGCGAACTTCCGACATGCAGCAATGGTTTTGTTTGGACAGCAGTGGCTTCTTCTGTGGTGTCCTCCCATAAACACTATTCTTGTTTAGTGTTTTACATATCGTAGACTCGTCAGAGATGTTAGCACGTTCCAGAGATTTCTGTAAGTCTTTAGCTGACACTCTAGGATTCTTAACCTCATTGAGCATTCTGCGCTGTGCTCTTGCAGTCATCTTTGCAGGACGGCCACTCCTAGGGAGAGTATCAACAGTGCTGAACTGTCTCCATTTATAGACAATTTGTCTTACCATGAACTGATGAACATCAAGGCTATTAGAGATACTTTTGTAACCCTTTCCAGCTTTATGCAAGTCAACAATTCTTAATCTTAGGTCTTCTGAGATCTCTTTTGTTCGAGGCATGGTTCACATCAGGCAATGCTTCTTGTGAATAGCAAACTCAAATTTTGTGAGTTTTTTTATAGGGCAAGGCAGCTCTAACCAACATCTCCAATCTCGTCTCATTGATTGGACTCCAGGTTAGCTGACTCCTGACTCCAATTAGCTTTTGGAGGTCATTAGCCTAGGGGTTTACGTACTTTTTACAACCTACACTGTGAATGTTGAAATGATTTATTCAAAATAGACAAAAATACAATATCTGTGTTATTAGTTTAAGCACATTATGTTTGTCTATTGTTGTGACTTAGATGAAGATCAGATCAAATTTGATGACCAATTTATGCAGAAATCCATGTATGGGTTCACATAATTTGTCTTGCCACTGTAGACAGTTTAGTTATAGGACACGGAAAATTGAGTTTGCAATGGAGAGGAGAAGAGAGCTTCTTAAATTACATTCTTTGGGTGAGCTGTGGATCCAAATGATACCCTATTCTGTAGTGCACTACTTTTGACCAGAGCACTATGAGCCATGGTCAAACGTAGTGCACTATAAAGTCAATAGGGTACCATTTGGCACAAATCCTATTCACTGTATTCAGACCCCTTCACTTTTTCCACATTTTGTTACATTACAGCCTTATTCTAAAATGTATTAAATAGTTTTTTCCCCCTCATCAATCTACACACAATACCCCATAATGACAAAGCAAAAACTGTTTAGAAACTTTTGCAAATTTGTAAGAAGAATAAAAAAAATAAACACATTTACATAAGTATTCAGCAGTTACAGCCTCGAGTCTTCTTGGGTATGACGCTAGAAGCTTGGCACACCTGTATTTGGGGAGTTTATCCCATTCTTCTCTGCACATTCTCTCAAGCTCTGTCAGGTTGGGTGGGGAGCGTCGCTGCACAGCTATTTTCAGGTCTCTCCAGATGTTCGATGGAGTTCAATCAATCAATCAATCAAGTTTATTTTATATAGCCCTTCGTACATCAGCTAATAACTCGAAGTGCTGTACAGAAACCCAGCCTAAAACCCCAAACAGCAAGCAATGCAGGTGTAGAAGCACGGTGGCTAGGAAAAACTCCCTAGAAAGGCCAAAACCTAGGAAGAAACCTAGAGAGGAACCAGGCTATGAGGGGTGGCCAGTCCTCTTCTGGCTGTGCCAGGTGGAGATTATAACAGAACATGGCCAAGATGTTCAAAATGTTCATAAATGACAAGCATGGTCAAATAATAATCAGGAATAAATGTCAGTTGGCTTTTCATAGCCGATCATTAAGAGTTGAAAACAGCAGGTCTGGGACAGGTAGGGGTTCCATAACCGCAGGCAGAACAGTTGAAACTGGGACAGCAGCAAGGCCAGGTGGACTGGGGACAGCAAGGAGTCATCATGCCCAGTAGTCCTGACCTGAGTCCTGGGCTCAGGTCCTCCGAGAGAGAGAAAGAAAGAGAGAAGGAGAGAATTAGAAAGAGCATACTTAAATTCACACAGGACACTGGATAAGACAGGAGAAGTACTCCAGATATAACCAACTGGCCCTAGCCCCCCGACACAAACTACTGCAGCATAAATACTGGAGGCTGAGACAGGAGGGGTCAGGAGACACTGTGGCCCCATCCGATGATACCCCCGGACAGGGCCAAACAGGAAGGATATAACCCCACCCACTTTGCCAAAGCACAGCCCCCGCACAGAGGGATATTCTTCAACCACCAACTTACAATCCTGAGACAAGGCCGAGTATAGCCCCCAAAGATCTCCACCACAGCACAAACCAAGGGGGGGCGCCAACCCAGACAGGAAGATCACTCAGTAACTCAACCCACTCAAGTGACGCACCCCTCCTAGGGACGGCATGAAAGAGCACCAGTAAGCCAGTGACTCACCCCTGTAATAGGGTTAGAGTAGAGAATCCCAGTGGAGGGGAACCGGCCAGGCAGAGACAGCAAGGGCGGTTCGTTGCTCCAGAGCCTTTCCGTTCACCTTCACACTCCTGGGCCAGACTACACTCAATCATATGACCTACTGAAGAGATAAGTCTTCAGTAAAGACTTAAAGGTTGAGACCGAGTCTGCGTCTCTCACATGGGTAGGCAGACCATTCCATAAAAATGGAGATCTATAGGAGAAAGCCCTGCCCCCAGCTGTTTGCTTAGAAATTCTAGGGACAATTAGGAGGCATGCGTCTTGTGACCGTAGCGTACGTGTAGGTATGTACGGCAGGACCAACTCGGAAAGATAGGTAGGAGCAAGGACAGCAGCAACTCTCGACCCGAGTTCAAGTCGGGGCTCTGGCTGGGCCACTCAAGGATATACAGAGACTTGTTGTTGTCCTGTTGGATGATTAACCGCCCCGAATTAAACCAAACTTTATTTGCCACATGCGACGAATACAACAAGTGTAGACTTTACCGTGAAATGCTTACTTACAAGCCCTTAACCAACAGGAACTGGGGACCCATGCAAAATCTTTTCAGTCTCCTGAGGGGGAAAAGGTTTTGTCATGCCCTCTTCACGACTGTCTTGGTGTGTTTGGACCATGATAGTTCGTTGGTGATGTGGAACTTGAAACTCTCGACCCGCTCCACTACAGCCCCGTCGATGTTAATGAGGGCCTGTTCGGCCCGCCTTTTCCTGTAGTCCACGATCAGTTCCTTTGTCTTGCTCACATTGAGGGAGAGAGCGATCTTAGTGCCAGCTTCGCTTTGTGGTGGTAAATAGACGGCTACGAATAATACAGATGAGAACTCTCTTGGTAGATRGTGTGGTCTACAGCTTATCATAAGGTATTCTTCATCAGGCGAGCATTACCTCAAAACTTCTTCAATATTAGAGACATCGCACACCAGCTGTTATTGACAAAAAGACACACACCCCCACCCCTCGTCTTACCAGAGGTAGCGTCTCTGTTCTGCCTGTGCATGGAAAATCCTGCCAGCTCTATATTGTCCGTTTCTTCGTTCAACCACGTCTCGGTGAAACACAAATGTTAAAGTTTTTAATGTCCCGTTGGTAGGATAATCTTAATAGTAGGTCATCAATTTTATTTTCCCCAGTCAGAGGGCCTGAGTGCTCTGGATCTTTCTGTACTTTGCTACATTTATCTTTCCCTCGATTCTGACTAGTCTCCCAGTCCCTGCCGCTGAAATACATACCCACAGCATGATGCTGCCACCACCATACTTCATCAGAGCAGAGAATCTTGTTTCCTTTAGGTGCCTTTTGGCAAACTCCAAGCGGGCTGTCATGTGCCTTTTACTGAGGAGTGGCTTCCGTCTGGCCACTCTACCATAAAGGCCTAATTGGTAGAGTGCTGCAGAGATGGGAGAACCTTCCAGAAGGACAACCATCTCCACAGAGGAGCTCTCCCTGACAAAGGCCCTTCTCCCCCGATTGCTCAGTTTGGCCAGCTCTAAGAAGAGTCTTGGTGGTTCCAAACTTCTTTCATTTAAGAATGATGGACGTCACTGCGTTCTTTGGGACCTTCAATGCTGCAGAAATGCTTTGGTACCCTTCCCCAGATCTGTGCCTTGACACAATCCTGTCTCGGAGCTCTACAGACAAGTCCTTCGACCTCATGGTTTTTGCTCTGACATGCACTGTCAAATGGGGGACCTTATATAGACAGGTGTGTGCCTTTTCCAAATCATGTCTAATCGATTGAATTGACCACAGGTGGACTAGAAACATCTCAAGGATGATAAAAGGAAACAGGATGCACCTGAGCTCAATTTTGAGTCTCATAGCAAAGAGACTGAATATTTATGTAAATAAGGTATCTGTTTAATAAAATTGCTAACATTTCTAAAAAAATGTTTTTGCTTTGTCATTAAGGGGTATCGTGTGTAGATTGATGGAAAAAAACGATTTAATCCATTTTAGAATAAGGCTGTAACGTAACAAAATGTGTAAAAAGTCAAGGGGTCTGAATACTTTCCAAATGTACTGTACATTCAGTGTTCTGTTGGAGTCTGCATTTTTGGAGTAAAGTGTTAACTCTTAGCTGTCCTTATTCTAAACCAAGTTTCCGTTGACACGTTCAGGTGATGGATGGAAACCTCCTGTATGTCTCCAGAGACAGAACGTCGGGCGTCCTCTCAGAGGTAACCACCAGCGACGGAGCATGGTGCTGCTGACAACACCAGAGTTTGGGTTCAATTCCTGCATGGGCCTCTTTCTCAATATATGTGTTAGCTGTCAGTGCTATAACCTAAATACCGTTATCATTATTTATCATGCTAGGTCGCCTCAGAGACCAGCATGGCGGACGGGGACTGGCACGTCCTCCATCTTTCCACAGTTGGACAGAGCACTGTCCTTCTGATGGACGGACAGACAGTCATGAACACCAGCGATGACGGAGCTCTGGACCTAAGTGCTGTCAATGTGGAGAAGATCGTCCTTGGAGCGACTCCACCACCACCACCCCGAGACACGAGACTCAAGCGCCCAGGTTGGAAGAAATGGTGTAGGATGAAGTTGCCCTTAGATGCTGATCTTCGGTCAGTTTAGCATTTTCCCCGCTAATGTTTAAGGTTAGAATTGGGAAGGGGAATAGGGGAAACTTAGGGGAACCTAGGGGAAACTTCACCCCGGATCGGAATACATTTTAGTTTGTCAGTCAATGACATACTGCTGAGCTGTGTATTCATTAACTGTAATCGTGTTCTGAGGATAGTAGTGTTTATGTGTTGTGACCTGCAGTGTGAAGATGTACAGCCAATCCCAAATCCTACCTCCTATGTACTTGCATCGATCTGAGTGGATTGGACAGGTGTTGCAATATGTTCAAAAATCCACATTATTGTGCTGCAGTGTCTGGTGTAGCAGTCTAAGCTCCCGACTCTGAACTCGTTTCCCCCCTTAGCGACGGGGGTTCAATAAAGAAAGTGACGAACTCCCATCCCAGAAATACACTTGACCTCTTTGAAGACAAAGTGGAGCATTCATACCATGTTGATTTACGTCCAGTTTTAAAAAATCTACACAGCTACCTAGGGGGTTAGCATCTAGGGGCAAGTTTTGGGATTAGGCAAGTATGTTTCCTCTGTCTCCCCTCAGTAGGGTTCTCTGGTTGTGTGGAGTATGTCCGATACAATGGCCATTTCCTGCCAGTCAGCGGCTACAGTCTGATAGTGGAGGTTTGGCCCAGTTCTACCCTGCTTCAGTCCAGCTGTGAGTCCCCAGGCTCCTGTGTTCCCTCATGTGAGTCGCTGACACACACACACACACACTAAATCTAACAGATAGGCTCCTCTTACCGGTCCATACTGTAACACACATTTCCTCTGGTACATCCAGGCTCCTGTATTTCCACCACTTGCCCTGAGGATGTCCCCACCAACGCCAGACTACCATGCCTCTCTCTGCCCTGTCCCACTGCTCCAGCCTGCGGTGGCTCGGCTGGCACTAGGAACAGCTCCTGTATCTGCCTCACGGCTGGCTCCTGTGAGCTCTGCTCCTCCCCTCCACCAGAGGACTTCCGGGGAGGAGCAGGAGTGTGTTCTGATCAGGAGGCCCTTGGGGGCCCCTCCGCTCCTCTGTGGGTCATCGGTGTGGTTCTCCCCGTCACCTCCTTCCTCCTCTGCTTGGGCCTGGGTGTGTTCCTCTGCCTGGGGAGACGCAATGCTAATGCCTGCTGCCACCGGCCACAGAAGCATCAGGCTGACAGTGGCTCCCCGCAACGTGGAGAGGAAGGGACGGACAACGGAGCGTTTTGTTTTGAAGGCCCGAGGACCACTAGTTCTGTACCTGCGGTGAGAGGGAAGCCACCTGACGTGATCCGGGCGGACAAACCGAGGGAGGCTGTCCAGGACGGCTACAGTACAGCCAGGTCAAGTGTGGAGGCTGGTGGACACAGTGAGAAGCTGGAATACTACGAGATAGACAGTGTGTTCCAATCTGACACTGGCTCTCTAAGGCTCACTGGGTCTCTCCACAACACAGATTGGGAGAGGACAGAGACTGGAGTGAGGGGATGTCAGAAGAAAACGCCAGGCTCCCCAAATCCAGATGACAGAGAGAGGCCAGTGGAGCTGTGGCAGAGGCCCCTGACACACCCTGACGAAAGAGTCTCCAGAGACGGAGGATGTGGTATGGCCAGTGGGCCGCTGAGCCAGGTAGATGATGAAGAGCAGCGCTTCCCCGGGAGGTTGGTAGTGCCAGGGCTGAGGGGTCCTCCTCAGTGTCTCTCTGTGGAGGAGGTGAGGAAGCTGAACAGCCCTGTGGATGTTCAGTTACATCAGCTGGCTCAATGGCCCAGACCTGGCAGAGCTACCAGAGGGATAAACAGAGGGATGGACAGTTCCTCAGACAGCAACACCCACAGCTCCTTTACCTGCTCAGAGGTCGACTTTGACAGGGACTTCTCTCTACTAAGCGCCCAGGGCTTGTTACGGGAGCGGACACTGATCACCATCCGCACACACAGAGAACCAGCGGAGAGCCTGCCTGTCCCTTCCCCATTCAGAGACCCTGTGCCTCCCTCTCAGGCCCAGTACAGGACTAGGACGGCTGACTCTGGTGATTCCCCTCAACACTGGGAGCAGCTCCTGAACATGTGTGTGTGTTTTCACACCTACGCCCCAGTGTTTGAGGACATAGCAGGGCTGCCAATGGAACAACCACCTGACTGGGATAGGCAAAGCGATCTGGAGGAGATCATATGACAGGTCATGAAAAGAAAATGGATTTGAAAATGTACAAGAATTGTTTCATTGTAAGAAGCTGTGCCAGGGAATGAGTTTGCTTTTATTCATGCAGGTGTTTGCATCGTAATTGAGGGTAAAGTACATCCCTGGCAATGTGTGTTGACAGTATTGTGGACAGCAGAATGTAAAGTATGCAAAATGACTATATTTATATTGTAATGCAATGCAATGCTCTCAGACATCCTATCCCACCCATTTATTTTCACTGACTATTGCATTGAAATAGTCTCATGTTCACTCAAAGCTGTGCATCATTGTGTTGTTTACCTTCCATTTCGGATTTAGATCACCTTTGTCTCATTTTAATAGGCAACAGTGCAGTTGAATGCAGAAACAGTTCAGCACCAGTGCTACTGTTCTTTACATTGAGGGAGTTTTATTATGCTGGCCAGGGTTGAACCGGGCAACAGCTCTTCACATCATCGGGCGAAAGCTGGGAGGGAGGAGCACCCTTCTCAGATCTAACAGTAATCTGCGCAGCTCGGTCATGTTGTCAACAAGATAGCATGGTGCATCGTCCAGAAACATACATCTCTTTGCCAGAAAATAAACTAGTTTTCATTTTGAAGGCAGATAAAGCGTTAACAAAACAATCACATAATCCTACGCATCATTACGTCACTTTTGTTTTGAGTTGACTTGGCCATATCGGGGTACCTGGCTCACGCCCGGGGGGCAGTCCCTTTTCACCCAATTCAAACTCCTCCCACTGGGGTAACCCGGGCCAGATAAACAACTATTTTCTATAGGTACGCCAATCTGAAGAGATGACTAGCTCTACTTTCTATAGGTACGCCAATCTGTAGAGAGATGACTAGCTCTACTTTCTATAGGTACGCCAATCTGTAGAGAGATGACTAGATCTACTTTCTATAGGTACGCCAATCTGTAGAGAGATGACTAGCTCTACTTTCTATAGGTACGCCAATCTGTAGAATGAGATGACTAGCTCTACTTTCTATAGGTACGCCAATCTGTAGAGAGATGACTAGCTCTACTTTCTATAGGTACGCCAATCTGTAGAGATGACTAGCTCTATTTTCTATAGGTACGCCAATCTGTAGAGCTGACTAGCTCTACTTTCTATAGGTACGCCAATCTGCAGAGAGCTCTGAAGTAATCGACAAGTCTGTATGGCACCATATACACACGCACAGTCCACTCCTTTATGAACTCAACCTGTGACTGATTAAGCATCCATTTACAATTTTCACAAAACATTTATATTATTTCAGTGTTTTCTGTCGCTTGGATATGGACTCTATCCATAGATCTTCTCTAGATTGTTATGAAACGGGGTCCACTTTGTCAAAATAATAAAGTCACGTTGCATGGTGTTAGTTGCACAATAGCAGAGAGAGCAGACCTGGCGAATGGATGATTAAAGCTTTTTTTATTGGCATGGTGTTATGATTGAATAGTTCTTTAAACAGCTATTTATAAGTTAGCGATATAACGTTGAAGAGGAAGGAATTTCGTTTTTTATTCTGATAGTCTTTAAGATGTGTGTATATATATATATTTATAATAATACCCCTCTTTACTTGGAGATACTGCTGCTTCTTCCCAAGAGACCTGGCGCCAGCTGCTGCTGTTGTACAAGTTGTTGTGCTGGTGGGTTCCCATGCTAACACATATGGATGTTTCCTAGGATCGTGTTCATTAGGGAACGCCACAGAAAACATTTGGAACAGAAAAGGAGCGTTTCTAATTAATGAACAAGACCACGTAGTCCCTCAGTTTCAGACTGTTTTCTTCTGTTTGGTGCCCAATGAACACGACCAGGGGTGTCTGAAATGACGCTATGGTGCACTTTTGGCTAATTCCCAAAATACTGCACTATGTAGGGAACAGGGTGCCATTTCAGCTCAGCCCGAGGTTCCACTGATTAAGAGATGATCCCTCTCCATCACGAGCACACATGTTCAGGAGAAACATCATCCCATATCACTTGAAATGTATCCTCTCGCACTCAATCACACACATATTCAACATGGATGAAGAAATGGAGAGAAAAATACATATTCATCCCTTCACTGATATTAATGATCTAAAAGGATGTAACGTTATTCCAAGATGGCTGCCCACATGGGGTTAACAGTTAGAGGGTACAACACCCCCACCTTCACAGGATGGAATATCCTCCTTGATGTTAAGTGAACCAAATCAGCTCAAACTATTATGATCAGGAAGGTTGGGAGTGGCAAGGCCGGAGCAGTTTCGGAGTACACACACAATCGACATTCCATGTGGACAGATTTTGTACCCTCCATGTACCCTAAAACTTGTCTGCTTCAGGACAATAAGACAAGAGTATGCCACTTTGAACTGCCGGGCCAAACTAAATCACAAACAAAACAAAAACGGTAGTGTGGGGGAGCAGAGAGGATGCCGGGACAGTAGCCAGTTAAACTCAGTTCTCCCCCTGAGGATGATGATTGGCAGTCAGGGAGTGAAGAGTGGGGGGGCTTTAGGTTATTGAAGTCAATTGGCAACTTGGCATGACTGTCATAGTTGGCGTAATGGGTGAGTTGCCCCTCACAGGTAGCCCTCCTTGCGGAACTGTTCTTGCAAGATATCCCGGTACTCGTCGAAGCCCCCATCCACTCGCCGCACGTTCCCGTGCTCACAGACCCACAGCTCTCTGCACACGAGCCGGATCAGACGCTCGTCGTGAGAGACAAGGACCACTCCACCCTGAGGAGAGGATAGAGTTAAAAAGGGTATGAACGCACATTAAAACTGTGTTCAAGAGCTATCACTTCCATTGATTGTTAGCTAGAGGTGGCCAAAGTAAGCTTATAAAGAAAAGCGATCCATGAATGACAGTTTGTCCAGATTTACTCAACTGATAAAGGACATTTTCTCTTCTGGTTTAACAAGCTTACTTTGAATTTGTTGAGGGCTTTCGCTAGAGCCTCGATCGTTTCCATGTCCAGGTGATTGGTCGGCTCGTCAAGGATATAGAAGTTGGGGCTGAGAGAGAAACAGAAAAAGTGAGTAAGAGAGACATCTGTAGCTACAAGCAGCAATGAAACGGGGGGCTGTTGCTGGCTTATGAGCAGGCTGAAAGAGATGGCTGCATTGGAGCATTATACATGCAAGTGTTCACAATAGTACATTATTTATAGCGCCATGAAGTGGCTGTTCGACGTAGCAATTATTCCCTTGCAAATTTGTAGGGACTAACAAACACTGTAGTCGCCAAATCTCTAGACTTAATGTGAAGAATTGTATAATCGTTTTAGCATTAGCATAAATGCTAGCTGTTTGAGGTTCACAATTGAATTGCTTGCTGCTTCCATTAAAAAATATATATATCTCAACACCTGTTTTGAAATACACCTTCCTACTTGCGTTCTCTCATGTCCTCTCTCTCCAGTTCTGTTCCTAGTGTTATCACTTCTCAAAATGATAGCGTCCTCTCTCTCCAGTTCTGTTCCTAGTGTTATCACTTCTCAACAAAAATGCAATAGCGTCCCTCTGCTCCAGTTCTGTTCTAGTGTTATCACTTCTCAAAAATCGATGTAGGGTTCCTCTCTCTCCAGTTCTGTTCTAGTGGTTATACACTTATGTCTCAAAATGAATACGTTCCTCTCTCTTCCATTTTCTGTTCCCTAGTTTTATCACTTCTCATAAATGTAAGAGCGTCCTCTCTCTCCAGTTCTGTTCTAGTGCTAGTCACTTCTCAAATTTGATAGCAGATCCTCTCTCTCCATTCTGTTCCTATGTGTTTATCACTTCTCAAAATGATACGTCTCTCTCTCAGTGTACTGTACTCTCATATTGCTCTCTCTCTTCCAGTTCTGTTTCACTAGTGTTATCACTTCTCAAAAATGATAGCGTCCTCTCTCTCCAGTTCTGTTCCTAGTGTTATCACTTCTCAAAATGATCAGCGTCCTCTCTCTCCAGTTCTGTTCCTAGTGTTAATCACTTCTCAAAATGATAGCGTCCTCTCTCTCCATTCGTTCCTAGTGTTATCACTTCTCAAAATGATACGTCCTCTCTCCAGTTCGGTTCCTATGTTATCACCTCAAGATAGTCCTCTCTCTCCAGTTCTGTTCCTAGTGTTATCACTTCTCAAAATGATAGCGTCCTCTCTCTCCAGTTCTGTTCCTAGTGTTATCACTTCTCAAAATGATAGCGTCCTCTCTCTCAGTTCTGTGCCTAGTGTTATCACTTCTCAAATGATAGCGTCCTCTCTCTCCAGTTCTGTTCCTAGTGTTATCACTTCTCAAAATGAAAGCGTCCTCTCTCTCCAGTCTGTTCCTAGT